>NW_027181026.1:0-19506 GCF_040956055.1 Brachionichthys hirsutus
TGCTAAATTTATGAGATGAACAGAAATAGGAATGAGAAATGATCTGGCTTCTATTTATAGATAGAAGCTCTAGACTACTTGAAATGTTGAGAAATATGGACTATAATAGCTGCTTACCAACCATACCAATTCAATGTTACTGCTTAAAGTTGGAAAATAATATGACCTTAAAAGTTTTTTTTTTAATTTAACCTTTATTTAATCAGGATAATCCAACTGAGATTAAAAACCTCTTTTTCAAGGGAGTCCTGGCCAAGAGGCAGCAAAATACAACACATAATTGCAACAAACCTTTTGATATTCAGAGGGGAAAAGTCATAGAAAGTACCATGGTATTAAAGGAAGAAATCACACATTGACAGTTTAACTTTCTTTTAATTGCATTCCAATGGATCAGTTCTCGAGCATACAGAGCAAAGTCAAATGGAGATTTAGCTAAATGCAAAATGAAAGCCAACAGAATGGTTTTATTGGCAGCAAAAGTGATGTAACATTAGCCCCGAGCAAGAAAATAAATATTTAGTAATAACTTAATTTTGCAAATATCATTGATCCAAGATCTTAAATGTGTCAGATTACTGTCTGAGAAGTAGAACCAGAAAAGCACTCAGAGTGCAGACCTCAGCCAAGCAGCTCATTCCCCTCCTAATTGGATTGGAGCCGATCCGGATGAAATTCGGTGGATCGTCACAAAAATTGAGGAATCTGTTTATGGTCAAATTCCCAGCAATTCCTGAAAATGTCTAGCGGACACACGGACGGACAGACAAACGTAAATATTCAGCTGCAGTTCCGAGAAAGGCTTACTGGGTCAAAGAAGGAGAGTGGGATTCATTCTCTGGGAATGAATGGGGACCATATTGTAAAAAAAAAAAAAAATCAATCTTAATTTAGTTGTGAGACGCAGCACCTTGTGTCTGTCTTTTATCAGGGGAGATTTGATTATGTTGCTAGGCCAGAGGTTCATTGGTTTTTTGATTTCCTTGTTACTGCAATTCTTTTCGATTTTCAATTCAATCTGGTCTGAGAATTGTCACACACACATCAAAGCATGTAACTTTCTGTCTGACGTGGCATTTGTGATTCAATATAAAGCTGAATTCATAGTTACCCTTTGAAACGAAGGCAAAACAAACAGGATCAAAATGAGTACATTGTTGATTTGGTCTCTTCCTGCGCTGTCCTTTTGTGGCTTGCATCAATGTCTGATGGGGCAACACGGTGTCAAATGGAAGGAAACTGCTTGATCCAAAGCAGGTCACATATTTTGATATTGATTGTCGCTTTTCGAGGAGATTAGCTGAATTACATCCCCATAATTGGAACTTGCGCCTAAGTAGAACTCCACTGTGAGGGACAATTTAAAATTCCATTAGCATCAATGACAGCCCAGCAGTGGGTTTAAGACGAGTCTCATCTGATCGGCGTCTAAAATGCTCAAGGTAATTGATGATGGAAAAATTAGCCTGCCACTGCAGGCTGATTGATACCAGTGACTAATTACAGAGGGCTGCTTGTTCGTGAGGCCCTCACACTTTAAATTGTTGAAAAATCACTGCCTATTTTTCTAAGTTCATGGAACACATTACAGGTCATCATAATTTTCATATACTGTGTATGTGGTCTAATCACATAATGGCTTCTGAATTACAGTAATACCCTCGGTTTCGCCATTATTTATTATCATGTTTAATATGTTTCAGGACTATCAAAAGTGTTTTCCCTCCTTCTCTCGGAGTCAATGAGGAAGTTGTGTTTTTGCCAGCATTGGTGTTCTTGTTTGTTTGTCTGATGGCAGATCAGTTCCCTTACGAGAGAGTGATACAACAGGATGCTCTAAATCACACAGAAGACGATAGTAATATAGCTGAAGAACGATGGTGTCGCTTGTTTCACAGAGTCTGTGTACCAAGATGGTCTTACCGGAGTCATCTGCTGTTCTGTCTGACATTACATTCGTTTTTTGTTGTGGGTGATTTTTTTGTTCACCGAAGTCCGCACACTGGTGAGGAGAATGGCGGGTAATGAGAGCCGGTGCGGTGTT
Source organism: Brachionichthys hirsutus (assembly GCF_040956055.1). Classification (NCBI taxonomy): domain Eukaryota; kingdom Metazoa; phylum Chordata; class Actinopteri; order Lophiiformes; family Brachionichthyidae; genus Brachionichthys; species Brachionichthys hirsutus. The sequence continues at coordinate 2,045 of NW_027181026.1, forward strand.
CACCTTAGCTCTCAGCCCTCCGTGTTTCCCGTGCCTTTGTTTCATGACGTTATCGTTGCACAAACAAATTGAGCCAGATTAACCCTGTCACTAAGATTCTCAGTGAGCTCTTGTTGGTAAAAGCAAATTACCTGGATCGCTGAACATGATGCGATGTTTGCACAATGTTAGAATGCCAAAGAGTCTTGATATTCTTTCTTGAAAATTGTTCACTTTTTTCAGTGGGCTGATTTGATCCTTTGGCCTTTGGCAGCCTGACATTGGGAAATGAGAGAAAACTGAACCAATACGGTGACTGACAGGGGCATTATGGGTGGAGGTCGACTTTCTGAAAACGGGAAAGTCAAAAAAAGATTAAATGGGACTTTCAGAAACGTAACAACTAGGTATTTCTGGATTAAGCTCTGAACACATCAACCCTATTTTTTTTTCAAACAAATTATAACAAATGCCACACCAGGCAAGAAGTCCGCCAATTTAAAAAAAAACATCAGCTTTGAATCCATTCTCTCCAGTGAATCCTTCCCACAGTAATGTCAATAAATGTGTTTTCATTTTATTTTTAAATAACACAGCAAATAGCAACTTCTAGCATGACCTCATGATCTCGATAAATAAACAGGCTGGAGGCTAAAATGATGACGGTATTGTTTTATCGTCTATAAACAGAGCTACATTCATTATCCATATACTGTTTGTGCAAGATACAGTTTGACCTGCGGTGAGTTTTACCTCATGATCAGACAGTAAACAGATGATCTGAAGTTCGGGACAGTCTCAAATCGTCCACAAAATGTCCAAAACAGTCATAAAACCGGACACAGGTAGCCATGGACAATTAATCTGAATTACTTTGGTGTTGGCTGACCTTTCTTGTAGCTCCAGTAGCCGGTGACACTGTTTATATATTCCAGGAAATAGCTCGGCATCTAACAGATTGTTTTGGATTATGTGTCCTTGAGACTCTCATCGGATGTTTTTCTCCCATTTTTGCCTCTGACAAAGAGGTCCGTTTTTCACCACTGTCAGTTTGTTTGCTTGCTTGATTTTTTAGCAGATTACACAAAAATCACAGAGCAAATCTCCCAAAAATACTCTGAACAAGTGGAGCAAAAATAGAATAAATATTTGTAGAGCTTCAGACGGATCCAAGGATTATTTTAGTGTAAAATTGTGAGGTGTAGAAAGGTAGAACAGCCATGTCAGTAATTGCACTTCCCAGTGGGTGAACCATATTAACACTTGCCTGGAAAAACAAAGGGAAAGACGTAGAGGATATAATCTAAAGGTCAGCTATTTGCTTATGTCCCCCTGAGGACATAACTGCCAAGGTCATTCAGCACCCTGATCCCGAGTGTTTCTCACCTCTGAGAAGCAAACGAGCGCATGTCATCTCACGTCTGGAAGTGATGGCATCTATTTTCTCAAAAGCCCCATTATGCTGTCAGAATTGCATTCACAGTGAAGTAGTTCCTCCCTGCACCTTTTCCGGATTGCTGAATACGAGGATAAATGTCAAACAGAATAAAAAGGACTCGCATAAAAATGACTCACATGTTCACACACAGAATTCATGCTCTCAAAGAGTAATGTTGACTTTTTCCATTTTAATCCAAACCACAGTTTCACCCTTTATTTTTTTTAGCCTTGTTGTTGTGGCAAACCTAACAACAATGTCATTTATTGATGAAGTTTGTTGCTTGAATTTTGTAATCTGTGATAGTTTTGGATGTCTAGATGTCATCCCTGAATATTGTTAAAGCTGTATAATAAGTTCTGAGGGTGACGGTCTCACAATGACATCACAACTAAGTATTTGACAAATCACCACCAGAGTCTCATCAGTCATTCAAGGAGAATGTGCAGTTTTTATATATAACTCTACTTAATAAGGAAATATGTCCTTTAAACCCATGGCAAATTGCCTGCAGCTCCATAACAACATTCCATATCCAGATTTATCTTATTTGTGTTGGTGTACCTGTAAATAAGCAGAATGTGTATTTCCGTGCTGGCCTGCCAATGGCTAAGCCTGCATGCGCGGTAATCTCATTAAAGCTGCAGTGAAAACCGCTGGAATGGAACTACGTGCACAATATTGAGACTTGGCTGCAGAACATGATCTCTTGAGAACCTTCCACTGCAGACTGCCTTCATTAGTATCCTAGTTGTGCAGCCAGAACTCTCTCAACAAATGTGCCGTAAGAGTCGCTGCTGCAAGGCGGAATATGTACTTTCTCTATTTGGCTCCATTTGCAGCTTACAGTTAACCCAATGTATAATTGAGATTGCATTGGATATTAAATGTCAGCTTTTGTACAAGTCTCAGGAAAAATGAAATGGTATAAAAATATAACGTGGTGCTCGTGTGATTTTAAAAAGGTTAAAATGTAAGAGCTTCTGCACATTAAATTTGAAGATGCTGCTTGCTGAGGCGCACAACTCGGCAGCATTTTGATGTATTTCCGCTAACGTTCTCCCTCCCGCCGCCCCTGTCTGAGACCCCGGAGGATGGCTGAGGATTTGTTTGTACTACCTGTCCATCGCCCATCAGCAGGCCAACAAAGTGAGCAGTTAGCTGCAGAACAAGTGGAGCATTTGACCTCTAACAAGCTGGGCATATGGATACAGACACCAACAGCTCAGGCAGGGAGAGACGAGGAGTGCAGCCGCTGGTCTGTTGTTAAAAGAAGTTAGTTGGGGTGCTTTTGGCAGCTGGTGAGGAAGCCTCCAGGGCGACTCCACTTGAGGTTTTAAGGGGAGACCCCAGGGTAGATACAGGAATCTGCGGAGGGATTTTTATTTTTATTTTTATCGCTACTATAGTCAGGATGCCCTGCTGAGCCTCCTCCTGCAATCACCCAAACCAATAAGCTGAAGAAAATGGGTGGATGGATACATGAGCCGGGCTTTTTTCTCAGGTGGTTGGTGGAGACTGAATCCAAATGAATATTAGATGTTAGATATTGCATTTGTCAGGTGGCTGACCACGAGCTCTGTGTCTGCTGGATCTGGAAATGGGATGATTCATCCATACATCAACACCGAACTGAAGTCACATGTTGTCTGATAAATGAACAGTAAATTAAATATTCTCCCTCCTTGCAGCTTTAGCATCCCTAATTTTTTTTGATTTAAATACAATTAAGCAAGATGTTTCTGTTTCTATTATGAGTCTCTTTGTTTAACAGAACATACATTTTAAAGCAAGCTTCCGGGAACTTCTATTTTTGGTGGGATGGTTTTTTTTTTGACATGACATTATTGTAATGTGTGACATTACCTTGTTGTGTGCCATTAAGCGCTCATAAATTGATTTGTCAACACATTGTAATGTGCCAAGTATAAAAGCATGAAGCCTGGGAGGCCATGTATGACAATAATAGAGGGCCCAGGGGGGACACTGACTCACCCTCCATTAATTGCACTGACATCATGAAAGAGAGAGCTGGTGCACAGCCAGCAAACGGCAAAAAAACAAAACTGAGCAGCTATAATAAAAGGCATCAGATAACACCGAGTGGACCACTTAGGGACACATTTCCACTGGGGAGGTCGTCCTGGACATGTGCATGTTTTAGAAAGAGCTTCTGCGGGACGTTAGGGCAGAAAGGACGGTCTTGAGGGAAACGTTAATAGTAAACATTTTTCATGGATCTATAAAACCTGTTTTCAGTTTGCCTTTGATATGCAGGTCTAGCTGCAGACAGGGAACCCAAGTAAAACCAAGTCCTGGTGCTTAGCATTATTGTGGGACATTTTCAGTAGTGCGCCTAATATCTAGCAGTCCTAATATCGTATTTTTAAGAGTATTTACATGCAAGCACAGATTGGATGTGGAAACATTTTAATACATGATATCTGGGCGAGCAGACGTGATTTTGGCCGTGCCTTTCAATTTGGAAGTTTTACTGACACTAAATGTGTCTGTTAAATCACCTTTAAAACCTTTTCTGAAACTCTGTCGAGTGAGATGCCTTACATATTACTGTATTTAGCTACAGATACATTGTTCATTCATGTTGAATATTGCCATTTTAATTGTCTTCAAAGGAAAAATCATCTTGTTTAGAAGTCTTGCGCTAAATTGACTTTTAACATTTATCTCAACATGCTGCAATGAGTGTTTCAACAGAAACAGACTTCCAGCAAGACAATAAAAGTTGTCTTTTACTTTATAGAAAGTTAAACATTTTTTTTCTTCTATATTAATTGTAGACAAAACTTTAAAATATATATATTTATCCTCGTTATTTGGGATGGATGGGTTAGTTCTACATGATTGTTGTCTCTGGTCTAAATGTTGCGCATGCTCTGAGCAAATTAATTGATCATGTACACATTTTGTTTTATTTTTAATGGCCTTCTTGCTCAGGTTGTGCGTTTGTGTTTGTCACTCCTCCCACATTTCCTGCGCATAAACAAAGAGAAATCACAAGACATTATATTCAAATAAAAACAATTTTATCAGGTGTTGATGATTTTTCCATTAAGAATAAACAATGCAATGCCTGTACCAGCTTCTGTGTGGTCATCATTCTTAAACTTCCAATCCTCAATGATTCCTCTGTTCCTGTTTCCTATGGCGAATTGAGACAGTGCCAGGATGTGGAGAGTGGTGATCCATGACCAATATAATGATATGAGACATATTAGTCTATCTAATGTGGTGCTGCCAGGAAGCCTTGGATCCATTCGTGAGTCAGCCGTCTCTCTGTTTGTAGAGAATCCTTCTGAAGTTATAAAACAGAGTAAGTCTGGGCTCATTGACTTTTGAATCATGTTTTAAACCTTTGTCCTTACGAAGCACGAGCGCTCTGCCAAACCTCCGTATCTTCTCAAATGTATCCCAAAGGGCAAAGCACAATAGTTTTGATGCAACAGTAAACTTTTTGTAATGATCATCTTCATCTCCGCCGAAGAGGTTGTGCTTTTGCCCCCATTGGTTTGTTCATCCTTCTGTTTATTTGTCTGAATGTTAGAAAGATAACTCAACAGGTTTGTTGAAATTTTCAGGAAATATTGGAAATCTGACTAATTTCATCTGGATCAGATCCGGATACTGATTTCCCCACTTACTCATAATGGAGACTTCCAAATCATATAATAAAATATCCATTCAATTCCCTCACCAAAAATCACAGCCATAAATGGTCCGATATGCACATATCATGCATGAATGAGGTCAGGAAAGAATATAACATTTTAACATTGAAAACACTGTTTGTGAGGGTTGCTATGGTGACTGTTGCTGCAGGTTGATTTCTGCCCATGCACAGCTGCGGAGGCATCGAGTTGAATGAGGCGCACCTGTTACACATCTCACCTGATCAGCTCCTGCCTCCCTGGACAGTTCTCTAACAGAACATCCTCTCTGTTCCCTCAGTATTTTCAGGCTCTCCCATTCTATGTGTCGTCCTGTATTCCCTAGTTCTGTCTTTAATACCTGAGGAAACAGATCCAGTTGAAATCAGGGTAAATTTCCACAACAAAACAATTTTAAATGTAGAGCCGTTATTGTTGGTGTCGATCACAATATAGGGAGTCTGCGGTGCTCGGCAAAGGTCTGCACTCTGTGCTTTTCTAGTTTATTGTTTTGTGTTTGTCTGGCATTTTAAAATGAAAGATAAAACTGTTTTTATTTAAAAAAAACACTGAGATGAGTTGAGAAATTAAAATAAAATTAATTACTGTCTGCCTCTGAAGTGGTCGACATGTCCCTCACATCCACAGTCTATTGCGTACTCCAGTAGGTCAGGTCCAGGGCCACACAAAGTTGAGTGAGGGTGAGCAATCAGCTCCACCCAAAGAACCTGGAGTAACAACTCCTGAAAAAATACACCTGAAGATCTTCACTCTCACTTATGGTTGATTACAGAACTGCACACACTACGCAGGATTGACTGGGTGGTTTAATTTCACAGTTTTTGGGGTTGGTAATGAACCAAACCCACAAATAGTTTTTTCTTGTCCTCTTTAACCTTTTCCCATGTAATCATGTCAGGATACTTAGTTTTACACGTATGTGAGTCTTTCTATTTTACTATACTTGAACCCCCACTGCCCTGCGACGAAATGGTGCCTCTCCACTCGTATAGACTGCGGGGGGAGGCTCCACAAATGCCCGCAAACCGGATTTCGGATAAAGCTGTCAGTAAAATGAATAAATGAATGAACCACCACTGGATATTACATTCTATCACACCTGAATAAAGCGTTTTAGTTCTGGTTTTTATTATTCATAAAGGTAAATTTGCTGAGTGGAAATATTGTGCTGTCTGTACAGGACGTGTGTCTCTCTCCCCCCCCGGCAGGGAAACGTGAAATGTGTGTTATGACTCCTGACAGTCATCCTGGACTACACAGGTGGTATCAAAGGTGGGTCTCTAAATACTTCAATTAGCTTTTGATCATTGCAAGCAGCCACAGAAGGACCCCCTCTCTGAACGTGGCACACTTGTGAGAAATCTATGCAGAATTAAATAAACGATTCACAATTTACATAATTGATCAGATTGTCTGCTGGCTGTATTAATAGAAAGTGACAGTTCTTAAGACGAGAGGTCTCGGAGGGTGATGTGCAGGGTACAGGAAGCCCCTCCCCCCCGGCCCCAGGAATTGACTGGTGTTCAGGCCATCAGAAGGTTTTAATGAGCAAATCGAGTTAGGTGAATCACCACCTGTACCCCATCAGAGATGATTTCAAGCCCAGAGTAAAAGAGGTTGACTCTCAGTTTCTCCCGCATGTCCGGTCTAAACATTCCACGTTTGTCATCAGTGACAAATGACAGAGATTTCTTCTACCTGCCAAATGAATAAAGCACTGCAATTTACAGTAATTTGACCATTTATAATCTACAGAAAGTGTTCGGTGTTGCCATAAAAGCCCAATAGACATGGAATCATTTAGTCTGAAACCACTGATCATCCTTGCTTTGCTCGTTCCATACTTCCAAATGCGGTTCTCTATATTTGCGTCACTCTATTTTTTTCTTGCCATTACCTGTATCTTTCCTATTGTAAAGCTATGCAGTGCAAACATGCTCCGACAGCAGCGGTTATACCGAGCTGCTGGTAGCCGTTGATGGAGGAGGGAACACATTTGATGGGTAATTAATGCAGGAAGCTGTCAGAACAGTAACAGCAGAGATTTGAAAGTTTTGATACTGCAGTTATATTCATGCTTTGACAGCTTATGCTTTGTTCTCGCGGGGACTACTCGGGTGCGAGAATGGAGGTGGGGAATGGGAGGAGAGGACAGTGGAGCATCAGATTGTCTCTCCCCATGCTGGTTGTGACCACATTAATTAGAGATATTGAGAAGCAGTAGTTTTGTTCATTCTGCATATTTTTAGAATATGAGAAGCTGATTTATTTCTTAAATGAAGATGGCAGGTGTCAGCTTGGTTCCAAAAAGAAAGACAAACTGGGAAAGCTGCTTAAAGTTGTCAGGTGACAATATCTTGAGGCGTGATGAGGTGTGAAGTGCCTATTTGTGAATTCTTGCCTAAGGGTAAAGGTGCAGGGAAGGACTTTACATCTTGTGCTCTGGATTGCTATAATATTTAATCTCACTTCACATTTACCAAATATAAGCAGTATTAAAAATGAGAACCAACTTCTTAAAATGCAAATGTGTTCCAGAGTGAGAGTGAACTGCATAACATTTTTCCAGCACAGAATCTTATTTCCATCCAAGAAGACTGGAAGTTGTACTTCAGTCAGAAACCTCAAGAACATGTTCTGCTACCTGATCTCTGCTCAGTCTGACTATCTCCATGTATTTCAGCATTTAAACCAATAATAAACTCATCCGCTTGGAGACAAATAATCAAACAACTCTTTGCTCCCTCTGATCTACTATTGAGATTGTCTGCATTATTGCTTTATCTTTCAAGCATTTTGCACCGTGTTCTTTATTTATATGTTCTACAGATCCATTTACAATTTTTGACCATCACAGTAGAGCACTGTCGGCTTATTATCAATTTAATCAGTTAATTAATTTACACTTGTCTTGGTGTGGGGGAAAAAAATCCTAGTCTGACTGATCAGATGAACCAACATGACTGGTGGAATTCCTCTCAAGAAAGCAGGCAGACTAGACAGCTTTTACAGATAGCAGGAAATGAGCACAGACATGTAACAGCTAACACTGATAATGGAGTTCACAAAATCGCCCATCCATTTCCTTCCACTTATCCAGGGTCAGGTTTTGGTGGCAGCTGAATTATCCGGGTATTTTAAAGGAGTTCCTTGCCATATCAGTTTGTTTTCCAGCTCCTCCTGCGGGATCCCAAGGTGTTCCCAGGCCAGATGAGAAAAATCCTCGCATCAGCAAGGCCGCCTCCTTTCTGGATGCGCTCACAAAACCTCCAAAGGAAGAAGAGTTATTCCGATCCAGACCAAGCTCCTCACGCTGCCTCTACGATTGAGTCCAGCCACCTTATACGCCATATTTCATAGTTTTTTTTTATTTCTTTCCAACCCATCTGTCCATACTGAACTTCAGATCAGAACAAGATCCTGAGACACCAAGGGAGAACCGCCCACACTAAAGAAAGTTTTAATCATGCAAGCATGAATGAAAACTCTGCTTTCTCTAAACATACCAGAAGCTATTTTTATTACTTATCAGACCATACAGGAATCATTAAAATGGTTTAGTTTTTCCAACATGGTACTTTTTTGGTACTGAATCATCAGTCAGCACCTCTATTTGTTGTCATCAAAAGCCACTAGAAATACACATCAAAATCATTGTTCACACAGCCTGGTGATTCCTTATTCAGTTCATTTACCGGCCGTCAACACAAACACACTCTGCAACCCTCTTTCTGACCAGATCCCTGTACTGCTGTTAACTGATGGTGCACTCCAAGCTAACGGGCAGCTTGTCCTCCTCAGATTATGAATATTTTGCATCCATTAGTTGTACAATGTGAACACTTTGTTGGGCTTGCTTGAGGCATCTTTTTTTGCTTTATTCAATAAAAAGTCAGTTCAAATTTTGGGATGTGGAAAACGTGTTCTATTTTTTTCACCGTCATCCTGCTTTATATACCCATAAGACTGAACACTCCAGATGTACAGTCCCCTCATTACCTCGTAAAATGACAGAGGTAAATGTGTTTCTTTCTTCAAGTTTTTTTTTTTTTTTTTTTTCTGTGCATGACCTTGACTTCACCATTTCTTGCAGCCGTGAGTAATGCAGTATGTTCTTCCACTGTCGGACAAAAGTCCACTTTGTATGGCCAAAATAACTCGCTCTAAAATGGCTTTTTTAAATGTGCCTAGGTAGCATTCTTTTACATTTATTTTTCAGAAATCTACTACGATTTTCTTGGAAACACACATCCTGCTGAAGCCTTTCTCTGAACTCGGAGCTGTTGTACTTCCACAACAGATCAGTTTAGATATTGTGGCTAAACTTTCCAGACTGAGTATTACTATTTACTGTGAGAACTTTAAATAGATAATTTTGGAATTGCTTTTGAGAACTAAAATGTATCGGGAAGCAGTTTTCTGTGATTTGAGGCGATTCAAGCTGTTTCTGAGAGCTCTCAAGAGCTTTTGGCCTCTTTTATATAGCACAAAATGAAGCTTTTTCCTCATGGAGCAGGATAACATGCTGCTCCGGCCACGTGAACGGCACCAGCTTGGTGAAATCCTAAGGAAGATGTTCTTTATGATGAATAGAAAATAAATAATTAAAACTAAAAAGTTACAGCTGTTAGGGAGGATAGGCCATGACTCCACTGCTTTTGAAATAAAAGCTTTTCTTTACACCGTAGGAAGAGGTGTCAAATTGCATTCAGTGATGTCACTCGAGTCAGATCAGCCTGAAAACTGAGGCTCAATCTTAATTCATATTTTTAATCCTACATCTCATTTTGTAATGGCCTGGTTTTTTGACTTGCTCCTGAAAACAACATTTTCACATGGATATTCTATATTATTACATCAAGTGAAGGCCTATGACAGTTTCTCACCCACAATGTCTACCAAGAGGAAATCGTCTATTTCTACACATAACATGATTTACTCCGTTACACTTATGTTAATTTAACATGGGCCGCATTACAACCAAATTATCTTACGACCGATCCCTCGGAACCAATTGTGGTCGTAAGTCGACGACTGCCTGCGATTTGTATCCCTCTTCCCAAACTGTGCTCATGTAAAAATGTAGATGATACCAGTAGAATGTAAAAAAATGCATGTGCTGCATGGGACATTTCCTTGCCCTCGCATGTGCTGAATTTGCTTGACATAATGTGAGTGTACCATCAACTTAACTTTCCTGTCCTGAGGGTGTGTCTCCAACCGATGACACGTGTGTCTTGAGTAGGCAGTGCTGACAAAAGACGGATTTGAGCTGACATATATTCAAAGGAGTAGCTGTAAAACAGATAAACATGTTTCATAAAAAAAAAAAAAATGTATTACTTCATTTCTTTCTTAACACTGCAGGTATATGTGTGCATTTGATGAGGTCTTCAGCTGGGCTTGCACAAAAATCCAGCAATTTGCTTTCGAACACAACCAATGTGAAACAGTCGGAAAATAACTTCTGATTCACGGTTTCGTTGTGTTTAGCGTGGCATCCTGTCTTCAATCCCTTTGTCAGTCAGTCGGCCACTGCAGCCTGGGAGGAAGGGTGAACTGGTGGCTGAAGATGAAGGATGAAAAATAAGAAATCAAGCGTCCAGCTGTCTTGTCATTTTAAACCAGAGTAACATTTAATAGGTTCTTAACTCACCCAAGCTCATCTCCTCCACCAAATTTCATGCAAATCAGATTATTTGCATTTGTTACAAGTCAAACAAACCAATCAAAAGCAGATATTGTTGAAAGCTTAACCTTATTGGTTGAGGTGTGCACATTTTCAATTATTCTGCACTCACACTTAACCGTACAAAACTATTTGCAGCCTCTTTGGCTGGTTCATTTCTCTAAAATGAACCAGAAAAATAATGCAATTTATTGATTAGTTTAAAAAAAGCCATCCTAATGTTGCTGCGCTTTAGATAAGCAATAATCAAGGGTGTTTACTGTTAGATACTGTCTGCCAGTAATTCCTGTCTATTAATAGTGTTTCCATTAGAGAGGGCCGTGTGACTAATGGATGAGAGAGTGACTTACCTGTCTTTGGTGGATGCATTTTATGAGGCAGTGCTCAGGGACTCTCCCGTTCTCACATGGTGTTTCGGAAACAAAGAGGCCATTAGGACTTGGCAGAGAACATGATACATCCGAACTCTAATTTGCTTAGTCCAGGGATTAAATTAACTCATCTAATAGCTCATTTGGAGGAGGAGGAGATGAAGTCTTACCCTCTCTGGTGTTTTCTAATGTCACCTTGTATGGAATTTCCTCTAAATGTGGCGCAAAATGATCAATACCTTGAATAGTGTAAACTGGCAGGTGGCGTCCTCTGAAGGGGAGATGCGATAATGGGTTCCAAACCACGTCAGTAGCTTCTTCCGCCGATCTCTCTTGCGGTCTTCTGTGGGATCTATTATATCAGCTGATTGTTTTCAATGTGACTTTGATTGATATCAGAGCCACGCTGTTGTCTAGTGTCCAGACCAGAGGCTGGCTCTTCAGGAGTATCAGTTACACCGCGTTCACTTTGCCTCAACTACACTTTCATGTGATTAGAATATTTGAAAGGAGGAGCAGGAATCATGAGAGCCATGACAATTGACTGAAAGAAAAGTCATTTTATTCCATTATGGACAATAGAATTCCAAAAGTGTGCCACTATTATTGTGCGCAGTGTGTTGAGTCTCGCTGCAGTCAGGTTATCAACACGAATTTACTGTTCTTGCCATTCTTGGTTTTCCATTTTCCAGGTAGAAGCACCTGGTACCTACATTTCGGACACCGAAGCAAGAAGAAGATTGAAGGAGAGAGACGGGTGGATTCTGGAAATAGGGGGTGCTTGGGAGAATAAGAGCACATATTGGAGAAGTATTATATGAATGCAGCTCCTTCTACCTGCAAGCTACTTCAATTAATTAGGCAGCGGCAGCAGCAGCAGCAGCGCGAGTGCAGCTCGTATTTATTAGGGTGCATTGCTGCATGTTGATGTATTCTTGTCTTTTCAACCAAACTGCGTATACACACACACACACACAAGTGGCAACTCAGCCAAAGACGTTTCAGCTATCGAGAGGCAATCAGAAAATAAGCATGCTGACCAAGCCAATATATTGTTACCAGCTCGCTGGGTTCTTTTCATAGAAATATATGTTTTTCTTGCGGCTGAATGTGAAGGGGAATGAAGTAACTCAGGTATTAGCATGGGCAGATTTATCTTCACATGTATAAATGAACAACCGTGGTCAACAAAAATATGCTGTGTTTCCCCATCAATAGAAAATGCAGGCAGTTTGTGTAGAGGCAAGCATTTTTTTATTTTTTTTATTTTTTACTCGGCTCTATTTGTAAAATTTCCATATGCCCTCCTTTGCCTTTCCCACAGCCTCTCCTCACACCAGCCGGCAGGAAACAGGCATTCACTGCTTTCTAGATGACTTCCTGAAAGAAATGAATGTCTCACGGAGAATGAGAACAATGAATAATGAAACGCTGAATGGGATGTGTCTGACCCGTGCTATTCGTGCAACCTGTGCTGCAGCAGAGAGCCATGTATGAAATAGAAGTTGGTGATTACAGGGGTGGAAAGAGCGGGTAGGGCCATTAGAGGGAGGGCAAACAAATAGGTTTTCATGGTGCACATATAATCAATTGATTTGAGCGAGATGTCGGCCAGAGAGCTGCAGTCAAAATACATTTTTCATTGTGCAGTTGCCAGATTAGATGTTTTTCTTTCATTCTTGACATACTTTATTCTGTCAGAGAACAGAGGAACATTCAGCCTCCTGGCTATTATTTCAGGCTGTTAAGCCAAAAAAAAAAAAGATGAAACTTTCCCCTGATTGCACAAAAACAAGGAAGATTTATAATGTCGAAACTCCACATTATAAAATAGTCTTAACAATATTACAGAGTTACAGAGGGGAAAAAAAAGTCAAAATTATAGCAAACAGCAGAAAGATAGGAGCAGCAGGAGGTCTTCTCGCTTTTCAAAACTTGGTTCTTCACCTCATGTTGGATGCCGAGGAAATGCAAGACAAAAAAAATGAAGTTCTTTCAACCAGTCCTTGAAGTTCTAGAAAACACAAAAAGCATCCAACTGCAGCCCTGAGGCTAATGCTGATCCTGACACGAAGGAGTCATATTGAGCACTTAAAGTGTTTTTAATCCCTTTCAGCATACAGCCTCGTTTGGCAGAGACCCCTGCTTCTGCAGAGTCTTAGAAGCAGAGGATATGGTTTTGTATCTGTTCAGAGGTCTGTCAATTTGGGAAAACTGGGACACGTGAAGGGGCTTAGCATTGCGCCCCATACTGAGCTGTAAACCCATTGGTTGTCTGGGAGGCTCACCGCCTGCGTGTTACCAAACGCTCTGATCTGGGAGATCAACTAATTGCTGAACACCACTGAGGCTGTAGATGTCAAGCATTCTCATTGAAGTGAATGCCTTCGCTGTTCATTTAGCTGTGTGTAATCACAGCGAACACAAAGGCGAGGCTGCCTTTCCTGAGGTCCCGGATCTAACTGCTGCGTCACGGGTCACCGAGCGCCATTTACGAATCATTGATTTTATTGTACATCAGCGAAAGACAAAAGGAAAGGCTTTTTGCATCGCGGGCAGTTGGAGATGCCAACAAATAGAATTGGGGGGGGGGGGGGGCGCGCACCACTGGGAAGTGTCACAACATCCCAATTATGTTTCTGTAATAAGTAAAGTGATGCCAGAGTCCTCTGGGACCTTTAGCGGCGACTAATTTGACCAGAGCGACCGATTCCGATCTAATCCGCTGCGTTGTTTTCTTCTACGAAGTATTGGGACGGGCAATGAGGTGATTGATTGAAGAGAACCGCTGTTCTGTCAGATAACTGACATGGACACAGCTGGCTGCTTGTCAGAGAGGACAGCAGAATGATATACGAGTGCCATCGCTCAAAACTAACCAAAAACCGCCCACATTTGGAAGGTGCACGGTACGTGGCTTCACTCGCGTCTTTGTTCGGTCAAAAACAGAGCTTGTATAATATATTATCTGCACATTTCTGCTTTAATTCTTTCTTTCTCCTCTGAGAAACCACTACAGGGAAGTTAAAGTATGAATGCTGCCTCAGCCGCTGAGCAATCATCCGACATTAATTTCAGATTAGGAATATTTTTTTGTTCAAACTACTACAAACTACAGAACGCTTCGGCAGTAACATCAGATCTTAAATTCAACCTGCCTGAGAATGAGCCTCTTCAAAATAAAACCCCAGGCCCTCCCTTACTTAAATGGAAACTGTGACTCCAGTGCAACTGAGTGATATTTGACTTTGCACTATCATTAGAGAAAGAAAGCACAATAGAGCCACTTTCCATTAAAGGTCAGGGCTGTAGATAACGGATGTGGGATGATAATAAAGGATACTGTGGCATAATTAAAGTTGGAACCGCGAGACCTTTTATGTCCCCTTTCATCAGAGGGTAAAGAAATGTCGCATTTACTGGAGAACTTCTGGAACGGATGATATTACATCATATTTAAGAAGAAGAACTACTAAATCTTAAATACACCACACCAATGATTTGATTGATGCAGGCAAAAAGTGGTGTTGATTGATTTGAGTCTCTTTATCATGTCTATCGATTGGGTTCCTGTGTACCGTGGATTACAGCTGCATGTCTCGCTGCTCCAGGTAATGAAATACGAGGATCCATCGAATTGGAAAAATAAATGGGTTCTGAAAATATTGCTCTACAAAGCTAAATTGATGGATTTCTGAAACTATCGTATAATTTACAGCGGGCCGAAGTGGAGGGGATGGCACGGCTCGTCCTTATCAGCATTTTTCATGCAACGAGACACCGTTCAATGACTGAACCACGTCCACATAAAAGACTGCGGGCTCAGGGAAAAAGTGAATGTGGCAATATGCTTGAATAAAATGAGATCAATAACCAATCTAGGGAGCACAGAGGGTCAGGTTGAACAGGAGAGGTTATCATATACTGTACCTCAACACATGTAATTGAGGACCCCCCTGTTTGTTGCAGGGGCTTCACAATGGATTGCTTATTTTACGGATTGCGCTTGAGAAAGGAGTTTCATTACAATACAGGAAATTTTATTTTATTCAGATACAACAAATGCACAAGTATTATTCCTGAAAGCAATATTTGTAATAGTATTATGAAGTAAGATAAAGAGTAATACTGTTGTCGGCTCTGACTACCGAGTGTATAGAGGTCTGAGAGTGATGAATGTTAATGTAGCTATTTATTGGCTGAACAGATACTTCAACACGTTTTATAGTATATTGCTCAACTGTAGTATTGTCACGCTATTCATAAATATTCCTCTTCAAAATGAATAAAAAATAATAATAATTATGATACATTTTGTACTGAATATTTATTGCATACTTGGTCGTTTTACGGAACTGATACTGCAGTGTTGAGTGTATTAATAAGCGGGCCAAGGCTAAGCGTGAGTCACGTGCAGCAGAACACATGTAAAATACTAAATGGGGTGAATTACATTTTCTAGTTGGGAGGTCTGATCTGTATCTCAAAAAGGCCACAGCAGCTCTTCAGAGTTACACGTTGTAAATTTTTATTTATCTTTATGTGCAAATTTAACAAGACAAAGCGGCGTGCTTGTAAAGCTGGTTCAGTGGTGAATGCAAAAGAGGCGATCAAATTAATCTGTCGCTGTTGTTTTTCAGCAATGATCAGAATCAGAATCAATTCCTTTGTCATTGTCAGTGAAAGGATTCACAAACTAGGACATTTTATTGGTGCAATCGTGCAGTATGAAACATGATGATGCATTGTTTGATTGTATTGTGAGCAATTGTGCAGACAAACAAAACTAAATAAAGAACTAGACAAATCTGAAGTAAAAACACGGTTACCAGCCAGACGTGGTTTGGTGCACCAAACGCACGAGCCTCCACGACTCAACATTTGCATACCCAGTCACAGAATATCTAAAAAACAATAATAAATAAAAGGACGTTGAACATTTTTATACAATAGAATAGCGTGTTTCTTTCTGAGCTGAATGAGCTGGCTTTATAAATCAGATTACCCATTACGATACAGTACGAATCAATAATTAAACAACCCCAATAATGTTTGTGCATCTTATTTGCCTGGTCACTGTTTACCCCTGCATGTAAAACAACTGCATTGCATGAATGTTTATCCCAGTCAGAATACTGTCACTTTGTTTTCTCATACAGGAGAAGAGTAAGACAAATGAGGCAGATTGTCTTAATCACAGATGTTGCAGCTAGAATTTGATTCAGGATCCATCATTTGGCAAATCTAAATGAATTAATCCTGAAACATTTTGATTAGAAAACTGAAATTCTAATCAAAATGTTTCAGGATTAATTCATTTAGATTTCCCTCATCTTAGATTACCAACATTAATCAGTGTTTTATGTGCCTAAAATAGATTGAATACTTTTTAATTGTTACATCATTGTTTCTTTACACGAGGCCATTCTTGTTTGGGGTCTGTGAAAGTACACTAGAAATCCAAAAATATTTGTTTCTGATATTCATATTACAAACGTTTGACCTGATGCCTGCAGTTATTCTCAATGGAAGCTCAGCAGACCTGAACTCGTCAGCGGTGTCGCTCCAGCTTGGCAATACACCCCTCAGAGTCGAGCTGTTTAACAAATGTCTCAGCAGGTCAGCTCCGAACGCAGAAGGGAAGATCCCTGCAGGAGCAGCATCAGAATAAATGTGACCAGAAATACAAGTTCTGTTTCCTAATTGGTGTTTTCAACATCAGCAGAATGCTGGGGTGGTTCAGCGCAGCCCCTGCGTGTCACATGAACCGCTAAAAAAGCTGACAATGACCTTTCCTTTGGAAATCACACCTTTCCCATTCAATGAACTCATGCATGATGCTAATCTGAAGAAACTCTGCCTGGATGTGTTTAAAGCTGTAGGACAAATCATGTGATATTGTAAACGTGTTTTTCTTAACAGCTTGTTTACATTTGCTCTATGAAACCAGTGCTGCAAATATATGAGCCACTCATAGTTTAACAAACAAAATTATATTGATAAAAACCTTTCTATAGCTATTAATACAAACTATATTTAAAAAAATATATGCATTGTTGTCTATTTGCTGTAATGAACCACAAAATAAAGATTTGTTTCCAGTTTGAAAAATACAAGATAAAACCAGCCTTAAACTAATATCTGGTGTACTTAGAAATTCATACAAGCTTAATATTAATTTGTTTTACAGTTCTTTGGAATTTAGGGATTAGATGAGAATTACCCGATAAATACTGATAATCGATCTCCGAGGCTCTGTGAGTTAAGAGGATCTGCAGAACCTTTTGTTATAAATG
>NW_027181027.1:0-19483 GCF_040956055.1 Brachionichthys hirsutus
TGTTTTATGGAAACAAACTCAAACGCTGAAAACAGTCAAATAGCTGAACAGAGCACAGAAAATGAGTTCTCATGAGAGGGAAGATGAAAAACAGAGCCATCTGCTCCGAGGGTTGGCTCTCTAAAGACGGTCTCATTTCAGTCCTCAGTATCAGTCCTCGACAATGAATCAAGAGGGAGACTTTCCGATAGTTTAAGCCTCTGTGTGTGTGTGTTTGTGTGTGTGTGTGTGTATACTAATGGATGTTTGTGTGCATATATCTGTGAGTGCGTAGACGGGAATGTTTTTCCCATTGTGCGTGCCTGGTGCTGTAACGTATCTCAGTGTGTGTGTGTGTGTGTGTGTGTCTGGTTTTAAGCAGAGAGCGTCTCTTGGTCCCAGGCCTCTGGAGTCATCAGCCTGTGAAGGTCAAGTCTGATTCAAAAAGAGACAAGGCAGATTGGCATGGAAATGGAATCTGCTGTCTGTGTGCCAAACGTCCAGACTGACTGACTGCCCTCAGCCTCTCATCACATCCAAGTCTATCCTCTCATCACACTGTCCGCTCCTCCTCCTTTCGCGGCCGCCTCTGCATACCAATATCAGACTAATGCACAGGAGGAGCGGAGCTGGAAGGGGCTTGTTTAATAATCACGATGTCAAACAATGCCTGCATGAACAGGAAGCATGAATCCAGCTGTTTGCTGCAGCGAGGAACCATCTGCAGAATGTCTCTTCCCATTGCTTTTTGTTGTTGTTGCATGTGGCAGTTGTAGCCTTGAGTCATTTTTAAGCAGTTATTTTTTAATGAAACAAAAGTGCACTTATTAGGCAAATGGGCTCACAAGCAGCCCCTGCTCTGAGAGACTGTATAAATGTTTATTATATTTATGACAGAAGTCAAGTCACATGAGCAGCATTGGACCAAATTAAAGTGTGTGTGCGTGGGTGTGTGTGTGTGTGTGTGTGTTCTGCTGGTTGTATGTAGTGAGCATGCGCTTTTGATATGAATGAATGCAGTGAGGCGTGAGATGAGGATGTGCCCACTGGTATGGAACAAGTCTTTGCACATCTTGTGTGTTCACATCTGTGTGTGTGTGTGTGTGTGTGTGTGTGTGAGCGAGAGAGAGAGAGAGAGTGTGTTCATTGGTCTGAAATGGGTCCCTACCTTTCATGAATATTCAGTTGCCCCCTGTGTTTCCACTGATGTCTCACTGATGTCAGCTTGCGTGTGGGAAACCGAGTTTCCCCGGTAACAATATTCCCCAAAGCTGGCCTGACTGATGAAAAAATGGGGGGAATGTGTACTGTATTTCTGTAGCGTGCTCTGTGTGAAGGAAGCAGAGCGAAATCATCTAAAACTAGGCCATCGCTGAGGCCGCGTGTTCAGGTCAGTCACTCTTTGCTGGGAGAGTCTCTTTTCTCATCGGCTGTGAGACCAGAACATTGCGGGAAGCACAAAGACACGTCTGCATCCGCTCATGACGACCTCCCGGCTGCTCTCCTCGGCTTTAACTTCTCAGCTGGGCACTTTGTGAACGTGTGTGATGAGCTGAAAAGCTCACATATTAGAGGACTCTTTTGCTCTCTAGCAGTGCGAGTGACATTGAGAGATCCTTCAGTGCCGCGCTGAACGAGATGCTCTGACACTCTCACAGACAGACGTACAAGAAACAATGGCGTGCACCCCCGCTCCATCCATCAGCCCCCTCCCCCCCCCCAGATGTTAAGCTGTATTTAGGTCAGTTCATTTGCAGATGGGTGGTCAGTATCGCTTGTATCCGCTTGGGTTTCCTGGAACTGATGCAACAGGCCAGTCAGCTATTAGTGGCCACCCCAGAGAGACGTGCAGCTCTTGATAATCACAGCGGACAGTGTTCCTCGCGGACATCAAACAGTAATAGGGCTCGGCTAATGGCTGTAGCTGCAAGACATTGGAGTGAAGAATGCTTATCTTTGGAGATAAGACTGATCGGATGATGCTGCTCCCAGCGTGTTGCTCTCACAAAGTAACGAAACAACCACAGGTTGACGTCAGCATAACGCAACGTTTTCAGCATTTTCTTAAATGTTTTCAACATTGTTCTTTTTCTCGTTCACAAGCTCTCGTTCATTCAGCCTCATTTTTATTTAATATCCCCACACTGTCATCCAGAGATCATTCTCAAGCTTTCACTCAATGTCATCAGACTTCCTCTCTATGTTCAGTAGTTTTCAATTTCAGATTCTTCTTCAATATATCAGCCTCACAAATCTGCTCTTAACATTTTTTTTTCTTTGGCTTCAGACATGTGTTAAATATTACATGCTTGTCAATAATGCAATGAAATATTTCCCAGTCACTGTAGATTGGATGGTATTTTGACAGTTTGAAAACCTACATAGACTTTTTTGTGTCATTAGACACACCTCAGTCATTTATTCTTTTATACTGTTAAACATCAAGAGTAGTTTGAATGAAAGGGGGGAAATGAGGGAGACAGAAGGGAACAATCCTTCAAGGCATAATACCATAATGGGAAAATTGTGAAAATGCATGTTATATAAATGGCCAACAGAGATAATGCCTGAGATTCGAGGCACGGTCTAACTGAGAGTAGGAGATGGAGGAGGAGAGGGGTGGTCGTGCCGACAGGGTGAATGAAGAGTGAGTTTAAATTGGGTGGAGGGAATATAGATGGAAATAGGATGTTTTCAAAGACGATGGAGCGGTGGGGGGGGGCAATGGGAGCGGCTGTTCCTCTTTAAAGAAGAGAAGAAAGAGAGAAAGGGAATAATTCCCACTTTCTTCCTCGGCCTCCACACCTGTGGCCCAGCAGCCGACCGGCTCAGCTATGTCTCCCGTGAGTGTGTGTGTGTGTGTGTGTGTGTGTGTGCTCGTCTCTTAGGTCCTCGCTCTCTCTATGATTGATGAGTCTCGGTCAAGCCTGGATCCGTGCCACGGCCCAGGCCCGATCAGGCATGTTCTGGTCGTAACAATGCCATCAATATGTGGCTGCCAGCTGTGCGTGTGTGTAATGACACCTAAAAATGAGGCCGTCCATAACCCAAAATAAGAGGCTTTGGTGGAACTTTCCCTTCCTGCCCCTCTGAGAGATTAAAGAGGGTTATTGTTTAGCTATGGCTCCCCCTCATTGATTGAAATTCCAATCACAATAATTATCCCTTTCTTGAACCATCCATATGTTACAGTTTGACTATGAAACCCCCCCTTTCATCGCCCCACTGTGGTTCCTCTCCCAGTTTCCATTTCTTTCTTCCATCTCACGTTTCCTCTGCAGCTCAAAGATTGACCAGAAATCTGTTTGATACTTGATGAGCAGCATTTTGATGAAAGGCATTAGTGGGACTGCATTATGTATGAAGGGTAAGTGATGCATTAGCTCATTAATTATGCATTTGTACATTACATGAGAACGACCATGTCCCCATAGCATGTCATATTGATTCTGGTGTGAGTTACGAGTCTCCTGCATGAACCATCTAAAAATAAAAATAAAAGCATCAGGAGATGGCGCAACGAATCACTTAAGAGCCATATTGACGGACTCTCCCTCCTGACGCTTGGTCACAGTTGAAAAGTTGCAGAGTTTTGAACTTGCCTGCTTCTACAGATCAAGGGCAGTGGCTGCACATGCAGCAGGTTTGGTGTGGGAGCAGAGCGTGTGAAATAACGTGAGGGGGAAACTAAGATGTGGTGCCAACTTACACTCTTAAAAGAATCGCACCAGTGTTATTGGATTCTTTCCCTCATCTGGTTAGCTATCACTTTACATCCCCCGCTGACAACTTTGTTTTCCATCCATGGCTCCTTTACAGGCTCTGCTGGTTTCCAGACATTGATGCAAATATAATGATAAGAAAACTATGCTAATGTAAAACCAGTTGAGATCATTGGAGGCTAAGAATCGCCAGTGAAAAAAAATACTCTGCTTAAAAAAGCACGAATCTATGCTTATTCACCTTTTAAGACACCGCACTCATTTAGTTTGCATCAGCTTGAAAGTAATTACCATGGCGACCACATGCTATGAATATATAGTATGCAATATTTGTTTGCATAATAAGAAAATCCACCGTGCTTTACTTCGAGGTCTCTGTGCCTCAGAAGTGAGCTTATGATAATTTCTGCTGATTTATTTTTTTCCACTTTACACACAGTAAAGAAAACCTAAATGTAAAAAAAAAAAAAAACTTCCTTGGTTGTTCTCTTCACAATCAGTATTCATGGTCATGGATGAAAATGAGCACAATTTGAATTGTTCCCAAGTCACCTCCAACTGCCGGCAGCTGCTGCTCTCCCAGGTGACTTGTTTCATCTATGAAGACACGTGAGCCACCTTGTTACACAGTAAAAAAAAAAACACAATTAGAGAGTTACACATGCTCACATCCAGTGAAATCTCTCGAGGGTGTTTCAATTGTAGCTTTAAAATGTAATGGTGTTTAAAAATGCAAATGAAGCGGAGTCTGACGTGCAAACAGTGTATTCAATTAAAGAGACATCCCTTCATGATCACTTTAAGCTGCTAAAGTCTTCAAACGATGCAGCAAAATACAATAAATATATATATAAACACTTCTAGTATTAAAAATTCAACAGTTCAATGCAACGGACAATTGAATATTAGGTTTCTATTTGATCTCATTTGGATATCGAGGGTGCATTTCGACAAATAATTCAAATAAAGATGCTGCAGAGCATTTAGCAACATTCATAATTCCTTATTTCTTTTGATGTTGGCGCTGTTGCAGACCAACAGAAGAACCCTGTGGCAAATGCAAACGCACACGAGAAGACACGCACGCACGCAAAACACAGTAGCTTGGTGAGGGGGGGTTAATAAACCCACAGTAATGTGGATCTACGGGGGCGTCTCGGTACCGAGCCAGGAATCCAGAACGCACCTGCCCCAGGGCACATAGAGAAGTGTTACGGGTGGGAGTAAGAGGTGAAGGAGGAAGCTAAAGGCACATTATGTCTGCCATCAGCCTCTTCCCTGAGCCACTCCGTCTCTGCTCACATCATCAGCCACGCAAAGCCCATGCCCACAAACACTGATGTGTTTGTCAAAGAAAATGCCCAATCACGTTAATAGCATTTCATGCCATCTCCGATTTCACAGAGAACTTGGAGTTTTCTCCTCAGTTGGCTGAACACAGACTGTAATTCCAGGCAAATGCAATGGAAATGCAGAAGTGTGTCCAATCAGATTTAATCATGTATGAAGAAATGTAATTTTGGAGGACACCAGGGCACAGCGGGTTGATACGGACATTAGCTACTATGCAAAAAGGCGTGTCCACGCTGTCTGAATATGAATTTAGGCAGCCTGCTTGTGATTTCAATCTGACTAATGTATCGGAACAAACCCATCTGTGCAGCGCTGACCCCTGGGGTGAGGGTTGGAAAGGGTCGCTGAAAGGCAAGCGGGGTGTCCGGTTTGTGCTCCCGACGTCAGCCAAGGCAGTCGATGCGATGTGGGAAATGAGAGCTTTCACCCACATTTGTAAAGCAAGAGGACAAACCCAAAGAAGGACAAAAGAAGACATCTCCAGAACGGGATCCATGGGAAAAAACTTTATTTATCAATATGCGGTAGTTTCCGAACTGGTGGAACGTTATGTCAACTGTAGCTGGTGCCAATAGGTTACGCTGAAAAGCGGCAAAAGAAGTGAAGGGCAAAAAAAAAAAAAACTTGAATAACAAAACTTGACAGTTATGATCCAACAAAGGGAGATAAAATTCAACAGGTTGTTGCTTACATATGCACATTGTAAAATAATACTGTGGCTTTGAGCGATAGCAGAAGTCAACCAACAGTGAGGCTCATACCATACATGAACGACCAACAGCTTTGTGCTAAACCAGGAAAGGAGAGAAAGAGCACCTTTAAAACAAAGAACCGCCTGGGAGATAATGAGTGGAGTAAAGCAGATGATTTATAGCGAGCGCAGGACGGTCACACTCTCATACGCAGCTCCTTTTCTCATATATCTCCACCCTCCCCTCTCTGTCCGTCTCCATCCGGCTCAATGGATTTATTAAAAATGAGAAAAGAGTCATCTTTGTGGGCCAAAATGTTTTAGTTACGTCTTGTAATGGAGCGGAGGGTGTAGGTAACTCAAAAGCAGTGGAATAATGTAGTCTTCATATGCAGAGTGAAGCACTGACTGTCTCCAACAGGGACGGGGCCGTATCATTCATAGTTTCAATGACCGGTCCATATCAAAGCCTCGGCCCTGAACAGTTTCCGAGCAGCTACAGTCTTGTTGAATGGCAACGTAAAAACTCTGAAACTCATTTTTTAAAAACACATCTGGCAACAAAGACAATACTGGATGCTGCTGCTGCTGCAAAAAAGAGGGGGTGGGGGGGACAGCTCATACGTCTGCTGCAATATTCAGTTTAACTCTAACAGAGAATAAAATAAAAACATATTGCAAACAGAGACAAAAAAAAAAGAAAAATGCAAGGGATCGATACAAAACACACTTTAAAAAGACAGCTATTTACAAACAACCTCCATTACAAAAATCTAATCTTAAATTTCTCTTATGAGCAGTGTTCAGGTGAAATTACATCTTAAATCGGGCTCTATCCATATATTTACATGTATATCTCTTTTTAATTATTTTCGTCTCCCACAAAATCTGAATAACATTAGGTGGTCGTGGAAATGAATTAAAAAAAAGGAGATATGGTTTGTTGGTAATTTTGTTAATGACTCCCTTGGCTGGTGTAGGTGAATGCAAGCGCGCCGATCCGAAACACAAATATTTGATCTAGATGCGTTTGGCAGAGGGGGCCGCAGAGGGGCTGCCTGCGGAGTCAAAACACTGGACCGCAAAAAGCGTCCAGCAGCTGCTTAGGTTGTTAACTCTGAGGTTAACGACACGCAGGAGCCGCTGCAGGCTTCTCCGAGGCCTCAAGCCGGGGGCCGCCTTTTAACTCAGCGGGGTCTGCATCTGTGGATGGCAACAGGATGTGGCAGAGGAAGATATGGCTCCTCTGCAGGTGAATAAACATTCACTGGCACTCTGACCTGTTTGACTTGAGATCAACCTGGACCCGTCAGTCTCGGTGCGTCTTGCACACGCATGTGCACGTGTGTGTCTAGCGTGTCGAGGAATAGCTGTCCTTATCTGCCCCCCCCCCCCCCCCTCTCGTCTCAAGCATCATTAAGCGGGACTGAGGCACTCCCTACTTGGGCAGCCACACCGTTTGGAGGACCTAGCTCCGGTCTCCTGTCCAAGCTGCTCCACTGTTGGAGCATCCAAAACACATACACACACACACACACACACACACACACACACAGGGAAAGAAACTGCAAACATAAGCACAAGTGAGCGTCTACATGTGCGCTCTGACAGATTTGAACGAGCCAGACGCGAGCATCGGCGTGCACGCCTGCACACATCCAGCTGCAGTAAATCCAGCCTCGGTGCCGCCGCCCCGGGGCTGTGTGATAGCTGAGCTGCAGTGTCCTCGCTGGCTCAACACCTTGACGGAATATTCTGCACAGCATTTTCATTCGCAGCAAAACTAGTGACAAGATGGAAAAAATAATGATAAACTACCTCCCCCCCATCCCGCTGCCATCTTCCTCTCAGGTTAAAGCCAAGTCACAGGAACATTTTCTCCTCTATCAGTCTCTCTCTCTCTCTCTCTCTCTCTCTCTCTCTCTCTCTCTCTCCTCCCCGGCTGGTGAGTGTGAGCGAGGAGATGGCACATGGATGAGTCACACGCTGGCGAGGCCAAAGACGCATCTACAGATGGAAGCCGATTGGCTTCTATTAGTACTGTATCCCAATGTTCAGCCATCGCTCGCTGTCCAACTTAATATAGGGCATCCTACCGATGTAGGCCAGCCAATCAGAGCCGACCATCCAACCTACACCCGTCCTCGCCCGGGCAGCACAAACCAAAATGTCTGTTCGATGGTTACAACATAAGCTGCAGAAAACAAATATCAACCTGCCTCCTGTCTGTAAAAGCGTTTTTCCAAAAGACCATCAGACAGATAAAATATTCATTCCACGCCAACTGGAGCGCTGGAGGGAGTTTTGTAAGATCTCGGCCTGTTGGCTCATCAGTCTGTCTTGTTTTGTAAGCTTACGATACAGTAACTTACTGTTCTACCTCTAAGCCAGCATATCTGCGGAGCTGCAACGCCGGTCTGTGCATGCCCGGGAGTGCGGACACACCCTCAGACACACACAGTCATAAATACCAGAGTAATGCTAAAGCTCATATTAGACCAGCAGAGAGGGGAGAATCCCCGAACCGAGCGAACACACACACACACATAAGCAAACCTCGAGATCAACGGGTCAGGTCAGGTAAAAAAAAAAAAAGAAAAAAAAAACGAGTGCCATGGATGGCGTGAGCGATGAGAAGATGGAACAACGATATCTTTAACTCTATACATTGTGCACTTGTAGGAAAAGTCTAACAAAATACAACTGCTTTGTGAACTGAATCAGGGTTCGAGGAAATCCTCCATCAAAAATAGTACGTAAGGCAAACATCAGAGGTGCGGAGGGAGAGGAACGCATCGTTTCACTCGCTGTGTGTGATACCTGAGCTATCTGGAGAGGTCCCTGGCCCAGCGTGGAGCCATGATCAACGCGCACACACACACACACACACGCACACACACACGATCTACTCTTGCACACAAACTGCAGTGGTGTCCGGGGTCTGCTGCTCCTGGCTAGTGTGCGAGGATGGCAGATTTAATTGAGTGTAGCACAGACTATATACTTCGGGGAACTGAGATAAGTTATATCCTGCCTGTTAAAGGGGACAGTAGAACAGGAAGCTAGAGTCCCATCTGCTGTCTCTCTCTCCAGCCCCCCTGCAGGGGGGTGTACAGCAGGAAGATGTAGAAGGTGGTGGGGAGGAGGAGGTGGGAACGTGGTGTCGTACACCCCAAACAAACGGAATAAACCTCTCTCATCTATCGGCTCACAACCCCCCCCCCCCCCCCCGCTAGTTAGTGGTCAGTGCGCGTCTCCAGATTTGTGCAGCAGGTGGTAGAAATAACACAGGCTTGAAGAAGCATCAAGTCCCCACGATGCAAAGGGAAGTGTTCTTCCCAAGAACTCAGATCAAGTGCTCCTTCCTTTTCTCTCTCCCGGCCGCGTCGCTGGCTGTGCAGAGCATGTCAGACTTTGTAGTAGATGTTGGCAGGGCTCTGCGGCGGCATCTCCTGGACAATGTAGACGGGGTGGCCATAGTCGCCGCTCACCTTCTCGTAGTGAGGGCAGTAGTTGTTCTCTGTCCGCAGCGGAATGATGATGTCACTGGGCTCCGTGCCAGCCGTGCCCCCAGGCAGCTTGGGATTGGACAGCGTGCTGAGTGACAGCCCCGAAGGGCGAGGCTGCGAGTGGCCATTTTTCCTGGTGCGTTTGCGCATCTTGATGAGCAGGATGATGAGGAGGAGGATGAGCAGGAGGAAGATGATACAGCCGGCACCAATGGCAGAGAACACAGCCAATTTGGAGCCAAAGATTCCATCCGAGTTTCCTGAAGAACCGGACTGGTCCTGATTCATGGAGTCTAGAGAGGAAAATAAAATCAGAAAGTTCTTATTGAACATGGGGAGGATGGTAATAACTTAATTTATAAATCTTGTAGCTTGTTTTGAACAGAGCAGGACATTATTAACACTGGCACTAACTTAGGACCCCCCCTGAGAGCAGGCGAACGATCAGACACCTAATAAGACTCAGGTCCCGTCACGTACACATTTTACCGTTCGGTGTCGACATCAACCGTGATCACGCTCCCGTTTGTTGTTTGCCCTACATGACTAACAGCCCCTTTGATTCAGTCTAATTGAATTAGCTCAGCCAAAATATCTCTAATAAAATCTGGAATCGTCCCTCAACATAACAAACATTCCTGCTCCGAGGGGGAAGAACGAATGAGCAACCGGCGCAAACACCGAGGCCAAGCCTGTATGGCGAAGGCCAAGTGAGGGAGGGAGGGAAAAAAACTGAACGGGTTGGATAAAATAAAATCAGATGTTCAGATATGCCCAACTCGTTATTTTATCCCTTTGTCTAATAGGTCGAGAATGGGGTGGGGGGGGGGGGACTGGCTCCTCCACTGACTGAAATCTGAGATGAACCAAATCTGTTTTCCATGTATGCATGCAGCTGCTTCCAAAGAGCAGTGGCTCACCTCCTCCCTCCAGCACCACCTCGTCACTGTCCATGACCCCCCCCCCACCCACCCCGTCCCATAGGCACAAAAACCCTCATACCACCAGAGACTGCCAGCCCTACTCCTGTCTGTTTCTCCAGACTACTCTGCACTTAACCACTTTTTTCAGATGGAGATAACGGCATAGCTGCACCTTAGGCCTCGTTGCCACTAAATGACATCACAGAAGGCTACCGGTTCCAGCCTTATCGGTGAAATCAGAGACGCAAGGAATTCGGTGCATGTTGGTAGCTGGGGAGAGACTGTCAAAAATGTCATTGGTGAAATATCCGGTCCTCAGACTGCGCTGACACGTCCTTCATTCCACCCTCCACTCGACATAATCACCGATCTAACAATGGCAGACAGGCAAAAGCCGGGGAATCGGGGTAAGTGACATTAGGAAATCTTTTTATAGAGCAACTAATGTCAAATAACCAATTCGGCTTATCACATTGGGACAGGCAGAGCAGTCTGCACTCGGAGGAAGTTTGTGGCTTAAAAAACTTGAGAAGTGGTCTCTCCGGTGCAAAAGGAGCGACGGAGGGAGTGTGTGAGAACAGGAAACAAGGAGCGCCAAGAGCACCCAGGGAGGCTGGGGTGACTACTTCAATTATCTTTGCTTTAATCTTCATTTATGTGCAATTATAATGAGGCTTTTATTTTTTTAAAGTTCTGTGTAAAAGAAGCGTTCTCCTTGGATGCAACACAACCTCTGTGTGCAGCGAAAGTTAGTAAAGTCACTCAGTGTGAGACTTATTTCTTTTGGATGGGCATCCTAATAGTTTTATTGGAATAAGAGTTTCGGTGACCCCCCCCCCCCCCCCCCCCCCGAAGAATAAAAGGAACGCCTGCAGCATAAAAAATTATAAAAGAATATTAACTCAGCGATAATACCTTGTTTTCTTTATTTTTATGCTGATTGTAATTAATTATTAGAGGACGGCCTGAGGCTGTGAATATTCTTTTTTTTTTTTTAACCTTTATGTTACTAAAATATTTGCTGTCTAAAAACTAAACAGCCCTCTGGAGAGACTCGTGCAGCAGTCGGGCCTAATGTTGGTCTGTCGTCCTGCTCACCAGGGCTTCCCGGTATCTCTGGTCCGACCCGACCCCGGTCAGGCGGACTGGGACTGGACTCCGGGATGGCATTGTCTTCTGGAGAATCCGGCACTGCTGGGTTTGCTGCATTCGGGACTGTGGCAAACAAAACAAAAAACACACACACACACACACATGTAACTTCAGCCATGGCAAGCTCCGTGCATTGAATTACAGCAAGTCGTTTCTCTTTACAGGGGAGGATTATTTTTACTATCATTTGAAAAGACTTTTATACAGAGAGAAGGTTTATCTTTGCATGTTCTGGAAATGTTTCCGATGTAAAGATGAAAGTCAGACAAAGGAAGGACGAGTTAGCGAGCGTCTGAAACGCGCCAGCATTCCTGTCCCGTCGTAAAAGATGAGCCTACATGTGCATCAGCAGCTTCATCAGAAACACTCAGACACGCATTTCCAGCACTGACACACGCGTGACAGCGTAGGACACACACACACACACGTCTCATGCACACACACACCCAGAACAGTCTTACAATGGGCTACGCTTATGCACTGCAGAATGAGGGCAAAGTAGTTATGTATTAACTTTTTATTGTTGTACATTATTCATCACGTTAAAGAGCCATAATATGTCTTATTTATTGCTCTGACTTTAACTCTCAGGCACACTTCTCCAAATCAGCGAATGGAAGGACAGGAATAGAAGCAGAGACGAGAGGAGGAGAGGAGGACGAGGAGGGGGCGGGATGAAGAAATGCTAAAGGGACCACAAAGGAGGCAGACAGTTTATCTGTCCGTCTGCTGTGATTGCGTAGTGTGCACTTTGAAGTCTACGTGCGGTAAACACTAGTGGGGTACTGCGTCACGGCATTCACGAGGGCAGGGCCCGGCAGACGGGAAATAGTTCTAAGCTCTTCCTGAAGCCGGTCCGGTGGTTTCCACGGGACGGTATCAGATGCAACTCCTCTATCTTATGCATCTGCTGTAAGGGTTAAGGGTGTGGGTGGGAAACAGGGCGTGTCAGGAGGTAATTTACATTAGTAAATGGCAAGAGTGCGTGTGTGTGTGTGTGTGTGTGTGTGTGTGTGTGTCTGTGTGTCAGCCCCAGTCTTGCAGTTTTTCTTTCCAGCCGAGTCTGATCGAGAGTCGAGGCCGTGGCAGGAAAATGATTCAGGTTATATGTCTGGAGGATACAATCAGCAGACAGGAGCGAAGAAAAAGAGAGGAAATATGGCAGGAGGGACGGCTAAGACGACATAAATTCATGGGAGACGTTTTTTTTTTTTCATCATTTGGCAAACATAACCACACAATTAACAAATTGATCTCATCTCCTCTATCTTCTCCACGTCCAGGCCGCTGCGCTAGACCGATCGCAGCGGCAGTGAAACTCGCCTTGGGCTGTTGTGCGTCGTCAATTATTGATGAGAAGAGACAGGAGTGAGAAATAAGAACATTTACGTGTGGCAGACGACACGAGAGGACGCGGCGATCTGATTCGCTCTGTGCATACAGCCACAGCACTTTGTGTCACCGAGCATGTGCGGGGAGCATTTGAATGTTCTGACCCATTTTTCTGTGTACTGCTGACATTTCCCTTAGCTATGCAGACAGCAACCGACTCAAGACTGTCAACCCGCCAGAAGGGGGGGGGGGGGGGAGAAAGAGGGAGGGAGACAATGATCGAGCAACAGGGGAGAGAGACAGACATGTTTGGAGATTTTGATGGAGGGAGAACAAGGGGGGGGTTGCGTGCGAGGCGGTGAGTCAACATATTTCTAATGAGCATGGTGACATGATGTTGTGGAGCAGAGAGCAGAACAGTGAAGGATTCATAAAATATGGGCTCCTGGTGTTTTCTCTTTAATCAATTTCACTTCCTTCCTCCTTCACATTTTAGATGAAGACAAAAGGCGGAACATGAGGCACTGAAGTGCAGTAGACGTCATGTCAGGGCGCATGACTTCCCACAAACAGATTGCAGTGATTACTACTAAAAATATGAAAAGGTAACAATGAAAGAATGTCCACGTATTACTCATTGATCCATCAAGCAGATTTGTGGCCTAAAGGCAATCCGGCCAGACACAAACAGAACCAGGGTTTAGTTTGTTGGAACCTTGCAACGTGGCTGCGGATCCGAGCTTGCAAAATAATAATAATATTAATAATAACAACAATGTTTCACCTCTAGAGTTTCTTAAATTGCCTGTTTTAGCTTTTCGAACCCACAAAATGTCAGAGAAATAATGGAAAATGTTCGTCGCTATCTTTCAAAGCCAGAGGCTCTATCAAACTAAGAGTCCGCCGGCCAAATATACTCGCTTCGTTTTTTTAATTAGCGCCGAGAAATGTTCAGAATTGTTGCTTGATAAACAACTGTAATGCATAATCAATAAACAGAGTTCTTGTCATTGAATTTTCTGCCAACCCTTTGATCGATTTGTCGATGAATCTGCTCCAGTCGGTCAAAAAAAAAAAAAGAATCATTTTAAAGGAAGCCAAATGTTAACTACAGCTGGAGTGTAAATTGTTCAATAAGCTGCTCTTTGCCAGATAGAAAAATAGACTGTCTGCGTGAGTGGAGTAAGTTGAAAACGTTAAATGTCTGCGATACATTGGGTATTTTCATCATTTTCTGATGTTACAGACAGAACAATGAATTTACTAATCAATAAAATAATTTCCGGACTAATCAATAACGAAAGGAATCACCGGTTTGCAGCAATAGCTGGTAAATTCTTCCAGTTTTTTTAGGGATTGAACGATTCTAATTTCTCTAATAGTCGCTCTGGGCTGGCGATGCATCAGAAAGTCAAGCCACAGAAATGGACGGTGAAGCGCCACAGCTGTGCCGGCAGCGTCTCTCCTAAACAAGGTTTTCAGGCCATGGTGACTCCGAGTCACGGTTCGCTTTGGGAAACGAGTGCATGGCTCAACCAAAGTGGAGGGGCGGCCGGCAGCCACAGGGAAAGACTCCGAGGAACGCTCCGAGAACCCTTCCTCGGAAAGAGACGCCTCATTTCAACCACCCTTTATGGGAGTTCAGGGATCTGTCGTTCCTCCCATTTGAATAGTTTAGCGTGAAAAGCCCGTGTTCTCTGCACTCGCGTTGTCATTCGGCAGCTGCACTGGAAGCCTGCGCTGTCGGAAGCTCAAACGGAACTACATGCAAAGATAGTGCAGAGCCTGTCTGTCTCTGGGAGCGGCTGAATTTGTTCCCAATCAGACCTCGCTAGCATCAGCAGCTTGTTAGCTTCTATTCTCCATCTGATGGGCCAGGATGCACTGCTGTCATCCCACGAGTTGCCATTATAATATCTGCAGCCGCACACACACACACACACACACACACACACACACACATACACACACACACGCACAGCCTCGGTTTATTCAGGACGTGTCGAGATCCAGCTTTAAAGCTGGAATCAGATCATCGCAGGCAGATGTTCCTCTCAGATGTCGGTGTCTGTCTGTTTCGGTCAAAACAACCACGGTGAGGATGTGGGGAATGTTTACGGCGTAACACATCTGTGTACTGTAACCCTGTCAGATTCAGGATATGGGCGTTCGTATATAGACTGAAACTGAGAAGAAAAAAAAACGTGATGCAAACCAAATGCTGCGTCCAAGGATATCTAAACAAAGCTGGCTTGTTTACCTAAATCATTTTTCTGCAACCTATCCCAGCCGTGCACTCGCATAGCGATTACAAACACATTTCCAATCTGGGATGGCTGCACGAGGATCAGGTTGAGGGACTGCTGAGAAACAGCAGAAGCCTTCGTATAATTTGGGAGTGGAGTCATCCTTCATCGTCATTTCATTATTTATGAGCGATCCCACTGCTCGTTCAAATTCTTTGTGCGTATGAAGGGATTTATTCAAACAGGGGGGAAAACAGGACTGGTCTGTGTCGATATAAAAATGTCTAATCGTTTACGTAAGGTTACGGCGAGGCAGCGTGTTTAGATTGTTACTGGGAATTCATTTGAGGAACTGATTACAGACAAAGTAAGAAGACAGGAATGTTCGTTCAAGACTTATACGAAACTAAATACCGAGCAAATCGCAGTATTTCATCAGAGTGAAGCAGAAAACCTGTAAATCCAGTCCTGCAGTTCATGAAGCAGTCCTTCCTATTGATTTACAGCAACGCTTATTATGGCTTAATAGAGAACAGATATTAAAGCAAGAGTTACTTTATTGCAGTTTGTGTGTGTGTGTGCGCACGCCTGTATTCCACACACACACACAAATATATATATTTTAAATATTAAGCATATGTTTAACATATTTAGTAATAATATTCAGTCGATTATTTATATAATACCTTTCAGCTGTTGCATAAATGTTATTTTTCTTGAATACATCTTGTTCATTTTCTAAAATTCCATCTGTGGTTGGAAGTCCTTCAAGAAGTGAAGCTTCTCTAAGGATTTCAGTCAGTTGTTTGAGAGGTCAAGAGAAAAACGTTAAGTTCAAATAAATTATGTGGATTTGTGAAGACAATTATATGAAATGCACAAGAGCATTAACAACCGATTACCGACAATCAGTGGAAAAATACATTAATAAAGACTTTCAGTGGCTTTTACATTTTAAAAAACGAAATTCCAGTGTGTTATGTATTATTTAGTAATTGTTTTATCTAATGTTAATGTTTTTTTAATAACGTTTTTAGGAAGTATATATTATTATTACATATTGTGTGTTTGAAGAAAAACTATACAATTACTGTGTATTTGATATATTATTATGATATTTTTGAAACACTTGTTAACACCTGAACAGTCTAGAATATTTTTCATTTAAAAAAAAAAAAGCCAAAAAATAAATGTGCAAATGCCAGCTTTAAAAAAGTTAGCTTAAAAAAAAGAAGTGCAAAATAAAACTATGTTCATTTTAATGACATTTCTCTGACGCCAGAATTGTCGCTCAATAATTAGTCGTCTTTTAATCCGCCGTTTGTGCTTCGGGAAATAGCACTCAGCAATTCACCCGAAAACGTCCTAAATGAAATGCAGTTCTGCTACCCAGCCTCCCTCTTCCAGCAGCGTGTCCTGCTGCAGGCCGGTGGCAGACGTTGTCACGCTGGGCACACATAGCGATAAATGAAAGTGTCACCCCAAAGTGAAACATGGCTCTGAGGCAGTGCTGCTGCGTTGGGTTCCACATGCGAGGAGAGCTGCACATTTACCTTGCCCGACTTTCATGATGACTTTCATGGCTCGGCTCTTGCACGCGCCTCCCTCGCGGTTCTCCAGGCCTTCGACCGTGCCGTTAGAGGTTGCTGGAGTGAGGGGAGAGAGGGAAGGTGAGATGGAGGGTTTGGGGGGGGGGGGGGGGGGGGGGGACAGACAAGAAGTGGGAGGAGAGTAACGAGAGAAGAAGCAGGAGAAAGAAGAGGAGGAGAGAAGATGACACACTGGTTAATGAGCATGTCCATAATGCACAGAACTAATCAATATTTACGACAAGCACTGATTAGCTGTTCCAGTGATTAGGCGCTCTCATCCTGAATCAACCGCCAGCGCCTCTCAATGGTATCTCTGCATTAGCACAGCAAAGTCAAGTCAAATGAATGGAACATTAACGCCTGCTGAAGGAGGGCGAGAGGCCAGGTTGAGAGAAGGAACACGGTGTGACCTGCGTGTGCATGTGTGTGTGTTGTGTGTGTGTGTGTGTGTGTGCATGCATAGTTTTAACAGTGAGACATGCTAGCGAGAGTTCCAGCTGCTTGCCAAGTCCTCGAGCAGCTTGCTCCCTCCGAGCCACATGTGTCATTACTTGCTGGTGGTGCTGAGAGCTAAATGCCTCCCTTAATGTTTATGCGTGTGTGTGCATGTGTGTGTGTGTGTTACAGTGCGCGTTGCTCAGGGTCGGGGGTTGTTTATTCAATGTCACATTCACTTCAGACTCGCCGATACAATTGGCTGTCTATTTTAGGGATCACCATAATGACCTCGGGAGACAGAGTGTGACTACGACCTTAACACTGAACAGCCACGTATAAGGCGGAGTGTGTGCGTGTGCGTGTGTGTGTGTGCGTGTGTGTGTGTGTGGGCGCATGCTACGGCAACTTTAATTTTGGAATTCCCCAAATGATCTGCATCTCCGTTTAGTCTGCCGTTTCAACTTACTCCCTTCCTTTGAAATGCTTTTGTTTCTTTCCGTGCATTAACCATCTCTCTCTCTCTCTCTCTCTCGCCCTCTCTCCATTTCGTCCCTGCTATCGGGCCCTACCCCTCCCTGTCCCTCCTCTTAACTCAATGACCATCTCCCGACTGATTGCTTCAGATGGCACCCTCATTACGACGCGATAGTCTTGGAGATGGTGCTTATCCAGTAATGACGCAAAGAGAAGCAGACTCAACACACTTAGGGGGGGGCTGGGTTGGGCACAAACATTGCTCTACAAACACCAGAATACTTCCCCGCTCTAACGTGATGTATGATTGTTTCTACATGCATTTCCCGTGCTATAAACCCGACGCTGAATCAGGCAGTGTTGAAATCTGGCTCAGCAGCGATGGAAAAGCTCATCTAGTTGATTCATGCCTTGTCATTCCTAAGTATTATTAACGCTGACATGTTGTTGCCCTGTGGGATTTCAGCTCTGTGCCCAGGCTAAACCGTAGAAAACGAAATAATGAATTGCGCTAATATTATGTTTCATTATCAGATCATAGTCAGCTTCTAAATTACACAGAGAACCGCAACGTTTTGTTAGCAGGGCCGGAGTACGTGATAATTTGTGAGAGTGATTGTGATAACATTGTGTCAGGAGCTCTTTGGCAAATCCCCCCCCCCCCCCCCCCCCGCTCCAGACTCAACATGCCTGAGTGGACGGGACACTGAAATATATACCAGGGGCCAGAGGAGCGGCGCGAGCGCAGGAACAAAAAGATTTTACATTTACGTGGGACATTAATGTGAATGAACACTCACGGCTAAGTGAGTCTAATGATTTATGTAAAGCCTATGCAGGGAGCATGTCTCTTCTAAAGGGAGCGTTCAAAGACAGTGAGGAGAACAGGCTTGTTTCCAAACCGTAAAGTAACGCCACCTCCCCGCACCGAACGGCTCAGGCGCTGCCACGAGTCCTAACCTCATCCTGACATTTTCCACGCAATTTCTCCTCTTCTTTCAATTTTTTTTTTACATTTCCAGGGCAAGGTTATACAAAAAAAATAAGAGCTCTTTGAAGATGGAGCTCAAAGGCTTGAATAATCTGAAGAGTGTCATGTTATGAATTTTATATCCACTCGGGGGGGGGGGGGGGGGGAGCGCAAATCTTTTCACTGTTAACTTACTTCTGTCATCAAAATGAAGTTATTCCTTAACGCCGGCCGAACGGGCTCCGGCTCCACTGATGTGGGAGACGATAAGTTGGCCCTCAGAGGCCACTGTTTAGGCGAACGACTGCCGGAGTTATAAAGAAATTACCACTTTATACGTTGTTTGTGTTCGGGACATTTGAAGCGTCAAATAATTCCAAAAGGGGCTCTCTGTGCGGGAGGAAATTCAAAATCAGATTAACTGTGTCCAATTTTAACCACATTTCCTTCTGCGAATCCGTCTTGCTGTTCAAGATGGAAATCTGCTAGAAAAACAACTGGTGAGTGCATTAAATAATGTGCGATGAAACCAAAAAGTAAAACACGCACTTTTCAGCAGCGTACGCGCCTCCGTTTGTCATTTTAATCCACACACCGATAGCTCAGAATTTACTGTATTTGTATCTGTCATGTCAGGAGTTTACACACACACACACACACACAAAAAAAGATGATCGCCAGATGATATCTCAAACTCCCTAACCCCACTCCACAACAAAGTCTCCCCAGCTTCATTTCTTAAAGGCTAAAAGGCTCTCATTCACTCAACTCCTTTCCTCCCTTTGTCTCGTTTCATCACATCATGCCGACGTTAATCCAAATCTGGATTATTTTCCAGATATTAAAGGCCGACGGTCATGGAGTGTTTTGGAAAGAGGAAACCGGGGAATTGGGACTTCCTGCGTGTCTCAGGGGAGATAAAGACACAAGGGGATAAAGCAACAGCGGCAAGAAGAACAAAGGAAGTCTCGTTCTGCTGCTAATGATTTAGTGGAACAAACCAGTTCAACATTAGCGGTCCAGAATACCCGAAGAACTGGTCTTAGCATGAAGGAATGTTTCTTTTTTTATATATGTATAAATCGGTCTGCTTCGAGGTTGG
>NW_027181028.1:0-19334 GCF_040956055.1 Brachionichthys hirsutus
GCTGGTAGGGGAGATTCCCTGTCAAGCATCATAAATTCCTCATCTCCTTCAAATTGTAAATCAACTTCCTGACATTTAGTAATGTTTTCTGGAAATCCAGGGATGGTTGATGGGTCAAAGGGACTGCTAACCTCTATGGATGCTTCCAAGCCAGAATCAGCACCCTGATCAAGATTATGCCAGTCTTTCCAGGGTGACAAGTCACCTTGCAGAGAGAGCTGGGAGCCACTGTGGTGACTTCTGTCCCCAGACATGCAAACAAGACCATTGCTCACCCCACTATCAATAGTTTCTGTCGTCTCAACCTCATTGTGTTCATAGGTTTGATTCCCATGGTCAAGTGGGTGACTGGGGCTCGCATACCAGGATGAGGCCATATCTTCTTGCTTTCTCTGCCACAGTTCCTGATCTGAGGAGGACAGCAGGGAACACCCATTAGCCCGTGTAAAGTATTGACTCTCTGAAAAGTCCTCTGAATATGACTGGCAAAGTTTTGAGCAGTCAGACTCAGAGCGGCTGAGTTTTGGGGTGGAATAGTCACTCTGAGACAGCCAACCAGGGGTCAGATCAGAGTAGTAAGCTTTTGCATGCTTGTCTGGGTCATAGTAAGAGTCATCAGCATAGTGAACTGCTCCTGAGTAGCCTGCTTCTTCTCCTGACCGGCTGTGGTCATGGGATCTCCTCTTCTCTGATTTGCTCTTGTGAACCGGTTTTGAAATCACCATTGCATATTTATTTCTGCTTAACTCATCTAATTCCTTATCACTATCCATTGAGTCCCAGTCATCACCCTCCATTGGTTTATCCTTTCCTGGGACCTTTATATCCATGCTTTCATAGGTCTGTGAGGAAGACAATGTTTTGTCTTTTCTCTCCTTTCCATCATGTGTTAAACTATCAGTAGAGACTGTTATGCCTGTTCCTTTAAGTTTATAGCATTTTTTCAAGACTATATCCCTCTCTTGGGGTGTTGCAAAAATAACAATAATAGGGCGGGGCTTAGCATTAGAACATTCTCTTTGTTGGCCTAATCTATGAGCAAGTTCAATTTTTATTGTTTTATGGGCATCAATAAAACCCATTTTGTCTTTTAATATTTTATATATAAGGCTCTCTGTTTTCTCTGACTTATCTTCAGGAACATTGAGAAACCGCAAGGTTGAATTATTAGCCTGATGGCTAACTTGTTTGATGTAATCATGAATGTCTCGTGTTTCCCTCCTCGACTGGACAAATCCTGAACGAAGTTGTTCAATCTCACTCTGGACTACTTCCACACTGCTGGAGATCTCATCAATGGAGCTTTTTAGAGCATTTACATGGCCACGGAGCTCTGACAATTCTGTCTCTATCTGACTAATTCCTTGAAGCTCCTTAAAGATCATCTCCATAACATCCTGGGTCTGACTGATGCAACCCGTAGAAGAGGATCCAGGTTCCAGGGTTGTGCTCTTTTGCTGCCTTCCAGCACGGTCCAAGGACTTGCTCCGGATGCCTAAGGTTTTCCTCCAATTGCTAACTTCGGAATCTGAAGAAACACATTCCTGACTCTTTTTCCATTTTCTTAATTTGCGTAAAGCACCTAGTCTAAGTGTGTGTAGACTAGAACGTTCCACTCTTTCACCCTCAGAACTTCCATCAGAAGGAGCCAAACTGATTAAGCTCTTCCGGTTTCGTCTTACTGGCATTGTGTAAGATTTATGCTCATCCAGTCGCCTGAC
The DNA here is from genome assembly GCF_040956055.1 of Brachionichthys hirsutus. NCBI lineage: Eukaryota > Metazoa > Chordata > Actinopteri > Lophiiformes > Brachionichthyidae > Brachionichthys > Brachionichthys hirsutus. The sequence goes on from NW_027181028.1 coordinate 1,722, forward strand.
CAGTTTTGTCTCACTCAGAGAGTCAGAGTAACTACTGTCAATTGAGAGAACCTCAGGAAAGATGCTTTCATTATTATTCAAAAACAGAGAGCTTTTTGGGAGTCCATTTGCAATAGCTACTCGATAACTAAAAGTGGGTGACAGGGAGGAACAGTCGTTCTTTCCGTCGTCTTCCTCGAGTGATATGTTACGTGCCGAAGCGCATTTGGAAATCTTTTTAACTGTGGTCTTCAGCGTTGTCGAGAGAGTTAGATTGTTTGCTTGCAGATCAGTGGTCAATTTAGGCTCTTTATTTTCGCTTCTCTCTTTCTTCTTTATTGGGTTTGCCAATTTCTTTGTAAACATTCCTTTGCAAATCTTTTTAATGTAGAATGATACAGTCTTTATTAAGGCAGAAACCATGGATGGCAATCCTGACTATTTTTATCATCAAGTGAATGAAGTTGGATGAAAACTTGTCCCTGACAGACAGATCAGCTCACGATGGCAAAAACCCCAGTCCACTTAGAGTTTTGCTAATACTTGTAAATCCAGTGGTCATCCTCGAGAAAAGGAACATTTCTCTGAAAGACAAAGAAAAAAAAAAAATGATTATCTAGCAGTATAAATGCTGTTTAAACATAAATATGAATAGAATACAATCATACAAACCAACCAACAAAGGAGTTCACTAAGCAAGTTATAGTTGAATTATTTATACAATCATGTGTTTCAAATGACTGAGAGGTGAGCAATTGGATGTGTCACATCCAGCCTCTACACCAGTTGATAGCCAATTATTCTAATTACTTCAATAATCCAATAAACTTTTCAGGGTATATGTGAACAAAATAGAGCACCAAATTGGCAGAATCACAATTATACATAAACATTGTTTCATAAAAAAAATATGGATTTACAAAAAACAGATGGAATTTGATTAAACATCTTATGAAGAGGCTAAATCTAGCATTTTTCAAAAATTAGATTCAAAGAGAAGACAAAATAGCACATTTAATTTATAGATAATTGAAATGGAGGATAATGTTTGTGATTTCAAAATTTTAATTAAGTTAATGGCTTTGATGCTGTCAAACATTTACAGTAATTATTTTAATTAAAATTGTTAATCTGCTAAACCATTGTAAACAGTATTTTGAAATAGTACGTATCTCTATTGGTGAGCTTATTTATTTCATTTTTTTTGTATTTAAGAATGCATTTAATCTTTGATAGTTATGTAAATGTAAAAACATTCTTAAACACAATCCAAACACAGGCCACTATGATTTTCAGTCATAAAAGTTAAATATTAAATATTAGAAAATAATAATATTAACAGAAAAACAATAGAAATGTAGATAGATTAAAAAAAGGACTATAGCATATTTTATCGACTGAGAAGATGTATGACTTGTAGACTGACTTTTTGTAATTGATGGATCACAACCCAAATCGCCCTCGCCCATCATTACATCACAGGAGTTGATTTTTAAATATGTCCTGACATTGATTCAACTACTTTCACAGGCATTTGTCTCATATATGATTGTTTCAATTCCTGTCTCCAAGCAAAAACTGAACTGTACAACAACATGATCACAGTCAACTGGTGTTAATCACTGAGCCGCTGAGGGTTAATTGCCTTGCTTAAGGGCATCTGTAGTTGTTGGAGAGCAGTGGATCATTTGTTTTTTCCAACATGATGTACAAGTGAATGAGCCATTTCTATGTTAGATTTTATTTTTCAATGGTATGGCATGGCATCCCAATATAACAGCGTGTATGTTGTAGTCAAGAGTCCTACAAATGAAGAAAGAGCCAGAAATATTTTTTTTAATTGAAATGCTTGAGATTCTTTGATTGAAGTTTCAGAAACAAAACATGAAGGACAGATGCTACGGAATGAATAGACTGAATGTGTCTTCTGTTGTTAACATAATTTCTAAAAGGTTAGCATCAAATGTTGACAAAGGTTGAATATAACCAAATTATTTTCCACATTATGTAAAACCTAGATGACAATGGCTGGAATGCAATGCCTTGAGACAGCGAAGGTGGGAAAATATTCTAAATATACATATTAAACATAACTATTGATTATGTTAGGTATAGTTTTTATTCAGCAGGTAAAATATGGACTGTTCTTGCACTCATTTGCAGCAGTTTATTGGTTATCTCCCATGTCAGTTGCTCCTGTCTGCTTATCCACACCGCGGGTGTACCAACAGACATCTACTGTAGACAATACATTGACAATGGCTGAGTAGTTTTTGCGTCTGCACACTGTCTGAACAAATCACAATAAAAGAGAGGCTGGTGTATAATTAGTCCTTATTGCCAATGAGGGAGGTGCCTCTCTTCTTATAAAGCCAACATCCTGACATCTGCATGTTAAGGTTTGACAAATTAAGCATTCATCCTTTTCCACAGTTAATGTTGATATGCAAATGACATAATAACGCCCACGAGGGATTGTCTATATTGTCCCATTAGAGCATAATGATGCAAGAATTAGGAGAAAAGCATCAAAAATAACTAGATCACCAAATGCCATTTGTATGTTATATCACAATAACCACAGGACTTCCAAAGAAATGATTATGTGAGCAGAGCCACTGAAAGATTTACTACAAATTAAAAGTACAAGAGCATGTGACATTGACATTTCGTGTTGAATGAATGAATACTTTATTTTGGCTTAAAAAAAACTACCGGTAAATAAAATCATATTTACAACATAATTTATCAGACAACAACCAAAAAAGGAATAGGCTGAAGCCCCCAGGCTTATTTTTGCCTATCCTATATCATCATAGCAGTAATTTGTAATAAAACATCAGTACTACATCATTACAAAACACATGATATCTTAAATAAAATGTCATCAAATATCATTGTAACATTTGATCATTTTAGATTTTAAAGTCTTCTTGAAAACTAACATAGAATTGCACATCTGTATTTCCTCATTTAATCAATTCCATAATTTTACTCCCAGAAATTACACACATCTGTATTGCGATTGTGTTAGATTATTCAGATCTGCAGCAAGATCACTATTGCTAGGTAGCATAATACAGGATGAAGTGCAACATAAATCATTCCTCATAGTCATAACCAATCCAACCACTTCAGTATCTCCATTTGAAACTTCAACATCTGTATGGCTGGGATGTTGTAAAATAAATAATAATCAACTTTCCCGGACAGGAAGACTTCCCAAAAGGGGTTGTGTCAAAAGAAAATCTTGGAATTCCCGTGTGTATATTTATTTGGCCCTCCCATCTATGAGTCAGACCAGAGACACCTCCAGAGACAGGGAGCACCTCAGCCACACCTACTCCCCCCTGCGCTGAGGTGCTGCCCCCCCTGTAGTCGAATAAAATGCCCAGGGACTAGTTTCTCCATTTTCCTACTGCATTGGATTAGAGATTAGAACTCTAAAAATCTACTCCACTCTCCTTTTAATGAAAATGAGTGTCAGTTAGCGGCACGCTAACCTGTTTCTCACAAACGCGCAATCTGCCCTCTCTAATGGAAACGCAAGTTAAACCAGTTTGAGGTTATTTAGGCGCAAAGCAATGAAACTACGCGCCGCGTTCATTCTCTACACAGTCTGTGTGACGCTAAAGAATATAGTGTAATCCTTTGAGCGATGTTAATGTGTTACGTCATAGCTCTAAAACACATGATTATGGAAATGGTGTGAATTTGTGCACGTGGGTGTGTGCATGCCTGGGCGTCTGTGTGAGCAGTGGTGCGCGCACACACATGCGCGACATGCCTTCCTCCGTTAATGGTCGTTTTTAAGCGTGTATTCTGAGAAAAGATTGAAGCGTGCCAGTGTGTGTGTGTGTGTGTATGGGGGTGGGGGGGGGGGGATGTGAGGGTGTGTGCATCTTCAGATCGTAATGCCATCATGCCCAAGCTCAGCATCCTCCTTTCACCCACGATGTGTATTTCCCACCATTGAAATATATTCCTGCAGAATCCAGGCAGCATCACAACATTTTGATTTTATAGCCCTCATAAATCACAATATTACTATTTCTTTGCGCGGCATGGCGGGAACCATTCTCGCCCCTTTTGCTCATGGTGAAATAACAGCATCGCCCGCATGCGCTCACGTTGAGCCTCACGCAAAACAACATGGGGAAGGTTTGAATGAAAGCTGTAGCACATTTGTAGAATAGATAGTATTTCTATCGGATGTGTTTTGGACAGAAAAAAACCCCGCAGCAACAACAAAAGGACTCACAAACATCACCACCTTTCCATTTGTACACGTTTTTCACCCAAGCTGCATCGACAAACGATCGAATGTATTTGCGTTAGTCCCAAATAACCTTTCATTCATCCACTGGCAGGGCCACAAAAAAAAAAGAGGGCAGGGATGCAACAATAAAAACACGCTACAAGATGAAGTCAAACACTCGCCAATCCGCGCAAAAACGCATCCAGACCCCAGAATTGGCCGCCGCCGCACATACCTTTGTCAAATCCTAATCCAGGACGCCGATAGTGGATCACAGCGAACCTTGAGGAGTCGATTCCCCGGTTTCAGCGAGGAGAACAGCTGGGGAGGGCGGGGGGGGGCAGCGGCTTGGTGCGCAGCCGCCTGCCTGCTAATACCAGAGCTCACAGGAACTCTCCGCGTCCGTCAGACGCCACATCCAAGTGCACTGTCTCCGCGCAGACACGCACACGCCTCTCCTCCATGCCGCCTTCTGGACCCGCCTCTCGCGTCAATGTGCGCGTTGTGGTGGAAGATGCTGCCTTTAAAGCCGCGAGTTGCACGGGTTTGATTCGCACCACGATTGGGCAGACACAGACACACACGTGCGCGCGCACACACGCACACTGACTCCCCTGGTCGCAGACACGGTCACGGCCGGGGCGTCTCGTCCAAATTGGGATGCAGACGGGCGGTGGTCGCTCCGCTGCCGGGACTGAGGCAATGTTCTCCGATTGAAGAAGGATTTCTGTCTCTCCTTTATTCAAAACTATCTCTCCTCCCTTGTTTCTGATCTCTCTCTCTCTCTCTCTCTCTCTCCGTACGCATGTATAACTTTTATTTTTAAGGTGTATCAATCCAAAAACTTTATATTCGCCTATATATAGACCAATAAAACTCGAGCACCCATAATGACCACTTAGTCTTAGACCTAATTTTCATAAAGGCTAGTGCGTGTGCACTGTGCGTCTCTGCTTTATGCGCGTGCCCGGGATTATTGCCATGCCCGTGGGGAACAAGGAGCACAGTTTTATCTCCAACCGTTAAACACACTTTATAATCTGAGGCAGCCTTCCAGAGGATCATTGTAATCTGTACATCACAGCAGTCCACGCTGTGGGTGCAGCCGCAGATCTGAGAAAATATGACTTTGCCTCATTGCAATATTGCAGGCTAAGTGGATGACGGGAAATTGTTGCCTGTCCTTGTGTGACATTTCGTTAATTGAGGCTTTAATTTCATTTTGGCAGAGACAAATGAAGACGAACAGAATGAAAACACGGCAGGTAGAGAGTCTCATAACAGCATTTCATCTCCCTCAGCGTCTGTGGTGAGCAGGGATGTAAATATTGAAAACCTTGTCTTTACATTCTGATGTGTGTGTTAAATTCCAACGACAGCGCCCCCCCTCTCTCTCTCTTTCTCTCTCTCTCTCTCTCTGCGGGTGTGTGCGCAGATGGGTGCAGCTACCGATGTTGCGTCCCGCTCGCCCCTTGCTGGTGATAAAAGCAACTGCAACGTTGGAAGCTGGCCTGTGTTAGGAAAAGCCTGACCCAAATAATTCCGTCCAATTATTTCAGTGTACGCATTTATGTTCAGGTAAAATAGCTGAGGAATTTCTCTTTCATTTCATCCTTTTGGACATGATTTAGTTACGCCTAATGTAATTTAAGACGTGTTTAATTCAGCAAATTATGCATGCATAGGAATTATTATAGCGTTTTTAATTTGTGAAACACTTATACTGTTTTAGAAAAGCCTCATGCTGCATTTTTTTTTCTCCACCACTCTCCATTTGTCCATTTTGCTATTTCAGTCTAATTTACACTCATTCTCTGCAGCAGATCCTTGTTCTTGTTTTTGCTGTTACCTTTACCTGCCAAGGGAATACCAGCCAAGACTCCTGAGGTCTGTTTACATATCCATCCCCATCTTTCCCCATCTTCCATTCTCTTCCCATCCCTATAAGCGCTCAAAACCTTGTAGCCTATATATTTCATCCGCCACTTTGTCTGGTTTTCTCTCTGCAATGATCATCACTTATAATGTGATTTTATTTTAGACATGAATACATGTTCAACAAAGTCATTGTATGTGATTATTAATTTTTCATCTTTATTAAAGTTTTAAATGAAAATAGGTAGCATTGAATTTAAATTTACTATAAAATTATCTGATTTGCCAACCAGTAGCCCCAAATAATATATGTCCACCCTTGTAAGCACATTTAATGAGCATTTATTCTTAGTCTCAAACCTCCAATGTGCTGCTAAAAACAGTTTTCAATTATTTTCATGAAATTATAAGAAAAAGATCACCCAGGCCAAGTACAGCAGGCACAAACAAATGCATGGTGTTATTTCTTTAATAGCTCCAGGCTTTGCACAGCCACAGAATCAAGGATATCTGATCAGTTTATCAATGCGTTTTTAATAACACTTGATCCATTCTAATAAACTTTCCTCACTTTTTCTCACCAAGGACCTTAAACTCTTAAATGCTCTCATTTTTTTCCCCCGATCTGAACCAAACGTCATTTTTAGATATTTCATTACAGAAAATGTAAGACACCCAAGACCAAAATATGACCTGTCATTGTATAGCTGATGAACGAAACCGCTTCAATGACCCCTGGGGATTATCAGACACACCTTAGAAAACCATCATTCCAGCTAATTGGCAATGCACCATCATCTGTTCTGAAAGAAAGTTACTGGCAATATGTGAAGAGTTCTCCAAAAACGTTTAGCAACCGATGCACCTCTATTAACAAGTTTTTCTTTAATGCGGTCACTGTCTTATAATTATCATTGTCTCTATTTCTAAGTAAAATCTGCATATGTGATGAATATACAAAGGAGTGATTCTATTGATCGATGGCTGCTACTTTAACACATACCACCATTCTTTGTACCATAAATGACATTATCATGACATTTAGTGGGTTAACTCTAGTGGCTTTTACATGGTCGTTTACTCAATATGCTGCATTTGACATTTGCATTTGATATTTCTGGAAAGGGTAAAAGTATATATATATTCCACGGACATCATGAATAAAGCTGTATTTTAGTAGCTATTTTTAGTGATGTACTTCAAGGATAAAATCTTGTACCAATCTTTTTATATAAGCAACATCTGTATGCCTGTTTAAATGATCCAATTGTACTTGCAATTTTGTACACCATTTTAATGTGTTGTTATCTGATGTTGCTTTATTTCAATAATATGATGAAATGACAATTCAAATTTGTATTATAGTATAATAAAGAATTTCCCAAAGATATTTTGTTTTTCAACCTATGTACACCTGTCTACACAGGCGTGCAGCTGCAGTGCTTGACAGAAATAGCACATAATTCAAACATTACTTTGCATAACTTTAATAGACCTTTGTCCTCTGGAGGCAGCAACAAGTAAAAGTTGGCACTAATGAAAAAGGCAGCTGGCCATTATATAGCCTTTTAGTAGCTAAAAAAAAAATATTTCATTAAATAGCCAAGGGCTGATGCAGTATTCAGTCTAGCACATGACCATCTGCTTGCAGCAAAACATATTTTCATTTGTGTTGAGAAGAGAGACAGAATTAAAGGAGTGTATTCAGATCATGCAGCTGTTGACACCCAGCTGGCATCAATTTATGCTGTCTTCATAATTATAGCAGAGGGTTAACTCTTTCATTAGCACCTGGTGAATCAGAGAAAATCCAACGGAGGTTAACAATTTCTATATATCACACATGCCTGTACATGGATGACTTGTCCCAGAGACTGAATAATTGTAGAACAGGATGTGTGATTGGTAACACTCTGATCAATCATTTCATGTACGGCGATGATCTCGCCATCCTTTCTCCAAGCAGCGCTGGCTTTCAGCAGCTGCTAAATGTATGCTCTGATTTTCGACTCAAATATGATGTTAAATATAAGGCAGAATAGAGTGTTGTACTAGTCTGTCGAATGAAAGCAGACAAGGACCTTTGTTTTCCTGACTTTCATTTGTCTGGGCAAAAGCTGACTGTTTGTAGTAAAACAAAGATATTTGGGTCACTTTCTGACGGAGCAGCTTTGTGATGATGATGACATTAATCGTCAATGCTGCAGTCTGTATGCACAAGCCTATTGGCACCAAGGAATACCAAGGAATACCTTGGTGCGAATGTTTTACATGTGCACCGAGAATGTTCAAATCAAACTGCTTAGGACACACTGTACACCTTTGTACACGGCCCCATTGTGGTGCAAATATATGAAGGGCACACTGCAAAAGCTCAAAGGCTTTTAGAATGTTGTTGAAAAAGCCCCGGTCCAGCAGTGCTAGCCTGCTTTTCTGTCAAGCTCATGTGAACTCGTTTCATGCTCTAATGAGGACTCTGCTGTACAGATTCATGTGCCGTTTAAATGACTGTAAGAACTCTCTTGTCTGGACTCTTGTGTCCCCCAGTGTCAGTGCTGTGGGGTACCAGTCAGCTCTGTGGAAGCGCTGGTATATGTGCCTTTTATAATTGTCATTTGTGTTGTTGTATGTGTTCCTTTTTTTATGGGCCATGAGCCTGTTAAAGATAATCATGATGAGAATACACACACACACACATCCCCAGGGTGTGCAGCCGTCTTCCACTGGACACAAAGTAGTTTTGAGCAGCTTTTAGACACATATTACACTTAAAATATGACCTTTTAAGTGTACGCCACAGGAGTTGTGAAACCTTTCCATTAGTTTCATTTCATTTTACTTTTGATAGTTTAAGTAAAGATTTCTTACAATACCTTTAAATTAATATTTACTAGATTTTAATTGCTGGGTCACCATCAAAATTGCTGCCCTAAGTGGAATTTGGATATGGTGCCCCTGAGCTCCCATGGCTGTGTATATATACATAAATAGCAATATAATATATTGCATCAACAATAACAACAGTACTACTACTACTACTACTACTACTAATAATAATAATAATAATAATAATAAAAATGTAAGTTTAAAAATGTTTCTTCGACATACCAGCAAGTGAAGCTGAAGCTTAGTTTTCTTATTTATTTATTTTTTCATTTTGTTGCCCTGGATCTCTGCTGCAGTGTTGATACCATCTCTTCGCCCATGGCTTGTGCCCTGCTGTCAACATCTCTGACAGTGATTGGTCGTCAGTCACCCACACATCTCTCTCTTTCTCTCTCTCACTCTCTCTCTCGCTCTGTTGAAGCAAACAAGCCCTTGGATGTAGTGTGCGTGTTTTAAATTATATTGACACTGTCTGACTGCACAATGACATTCCAGCCTGCATGTTGCCCTCCAGTATGTGGTCTGTGTGCAGGGAGGGGCCATCCTGTTTACTATGAGAATGAGATGTTATTTTATTTTAATAAAAAGTCTCACGACTTCTCCTGTTATAGACATTTTTCTCTTTGTAGATACACCTGTTTCTTTAACCACCGAATGAATTTCAGGTATTTTTTCCACTGGATTAAACCCAGTGGAGATGATAATGTGTTGTCATTTTACACTGATAACTCTGGCAGATGGTGATCCAAGACTCTTTATAAGACTTGTTACAATTTGTCCTTAGAGGCACTTTGAATTGTTGGGGTTTCTGACATTCATCAGAAAAAGACCAAAAGTGTTGGATTTGGAGTACACATGATTTCGACACATCCGACATTCCTTTGGTGAGCCAAGCATAGTATATATAATTTTGGACATACAATGTGGAGAACAAAAGCAATCTTTAAATTCACCCCACAGTCATTCATGGAAAACCCTAAAAACTATGTTATTACTATAAAGTTTCTACAAAGCACTAGACAATTTTATTTAGATTTGATCATTTACTCATATACTAATGTTATTAAGTATGTACAGACAGGCAGGCAGGCAGATGTGCATACTGATCACTGATCATTGCAACTCACCATAATTATGTGTCAGGGGGATGATAAAGATGTGATGACGATGATGATGATGTACAAAATACTACTCATAAAATAATCCATTCATGAAAGATGCTTTTGGGGTTCATAATGACATGACATGTTTTACTCAAAGTGCTACTTACTGGATTATGCTGCAATGTGGCAAAATAATTTTCACCTGCAGGTCTGTGCTTTCGTGCTACTTTGGGTAATTGCCATCTTAGCTGATGATGGTGACAGGTAAAGGTTTTTTGTTTTTTTAGTGAGAGAAGCTCTACACTTAAAATCTCAATGAGCTGAGAGCTTATTGTGGTAAATAGCATTTCATGGCCCAGATGACAAAACTGTCTTGTTCCTCTGAAACCCTGGATTTTTTTGAGTGGAGATTTCACAGCTGATATTATTCATGCAGCTCAAGATGTCTCTCGGCAAAATTGTCACAATCACTGCTGCTGTTTAAACCATATCTAACTGTGATTAACAATCAGTTTCAAATTGAAGGTGATTTATCAGGCTATAATGCACAATGCTAAATAAAAGTGTAACCTCCATGGGGCTCATAGTTGTTTTTTTGATTATTATACCAGGAAAGTTGATATATTGTTTAACTCTTTGGCGTCAATGTTTGATAATGTATAATTACAAAGATAAGAAAGCTGGCAAAATTGTGGATTTATTCAAAAACCCTTCAGATAGACTGTCATCTGATGTTTTAAATGTTGGACGGTGTCCTTCTCAGTAACATTTTCTCCATGTAAGACTTCCCTGTCATTAAAGACATAATATTATACTAGTGGTCCAGCTCTTGTTAATGGCAGCAGAGCATCTGTGTTCCCCTGTCTGATTCGTGCTTTAATTACAAATGAGACATTTAAGGCAGAGACTTCCAGGTAACCAACGTGCATGCCAGAAAATCACTACTCCTCATTAGGAAACAGTTCAGGACGTAACTCCTTAAAGCTGCAGCTTGCCTTCATGCTTATATAAGACAACCAGCTAACGTCAAAACCTTAATGTTCAATGGATGTAAATGATTATGTGGCTCATGTAATCTAATTTTCAGTTCAAATAAAGATGCATATATCCAAAAATTGTTCATTTATAAATATGCAACACATAGTTTGTTTTTTGGTTGGATTGTGTGTTTCGTGTTGTTTCTTTTGTGATACTGATGGCAGTGGGGGTATTTTCTGACTATCAGAATATACAGCATCAGTCTAATACAATGTATTTTGATGGTTTGGCAAAATAAATTTATTTGAATTGATATGATCTAAAAATAAAACCCTCAGCTCTTATTTGACCATTTTCACCTTTGCTCCCCCCCCGAATCAGGAAGTCCCACATTGGGAATGTGCAAACACATTTATGTCCACAGCAGAGACCAGCCAGTAGTCCAGACCTGACAACCTGCTAATTTCCATTACTGTTAGCTATTCCTAATTCTTACTCATTGATGAGTCACTGCAAAACACACACACACACATAGATGTATAACCCTAACATGGACAGACTGGTCATAATTCTGAGAATGAACAAAACCCTCATAAGAGGTAAACATCTCCATAGCATTCATCCATCCCATATTTTCATCTTTTTTTTGTGTGTGTCATACGCACTCATGCAGAGTTGCTTGGGAGTGGATGTTTGCTGAGTCAATAATGAAAGGATAGCTGATTATCATTAAAATTAGCACGTAGCGCCGCAAAGGCCTCCTACGGTAGAGCGTCGGCGACATGGCTGTGTCAGCACAGTTCTTCCTATTTACTGTTTAGTCTCGCAGCAGGCTGCAGAAGATAGATAGCACCAGCACAAAGCATGCAGTGCAGCGAGATAAAAGCGCCACACAATGTGCTGGGGCTCCCAAAGCACCTGGCATTGCCTGATGTGGCACCGGCCATTATAACTGCATGTTGAGATGAGAAATCTGTTAAAGTGAGAAAGAGATTGATTGAGAAATCAGGGAAGAAAGAGAGACATGTGTTTGTGATACAGTCAACATGTCCTGAGGTGACTCAGAAAACATATTTAGTCTTAAACACTTATGAATATAGTGACATTTAATAATGAAATTAATTTGGTCTACACTGTTCCTCCTAAATCCTCCAAAAAGATAAGATGATATCATGACAATTGGAGGATAATATATTAAAAACAATAGCAAAAATAATTTGTCTCAAAGAAAAACAAAAAGAAGAACCCCATGAGATCTCTTCTTGAATGTTGGTTCCTTTAAGTTTGGTTAAAGTTTTTACAAAACACTAGACAATTTTATTTAGATTTGATAATTTACTCATATGACTTATAACCTTATAACCTTAAACATCTACACCTCATGCCCGAAGTGCGGCGTTTACTCCTCTCTAGACATAACTACCTGACTTTGCAGAAACGAGCCAGATTTAAGTGTAGAGGCCAATTAGCACACACACACACACACTCACACCCTTCACGTGCACAGAAAGACACACACAGTACAATATTTCAGAGAGAAACAACATACATTTTTCAAGCATCGAGAAGATAAAGGATGTGTTCCTCAGTAACATATACCCTAAGATGAAGCTGTAAATGTATATGCGTATGTCAATAAGCTCTTGCTACAACATGCGGCTAATTATGTTTCTGTCTTGGTGATAAATGTTGCTCTGCTTTGAGTTACTTACATCTGCTCTCTCGGTTCCTCTATTACAAACACATGCACACACATGCGCAAGCACACACAGAGTTAAATCCCCCCCCGAGAGCAATTATCACAGAGTTTGTGATATATCTTTTAGTTGTGTTATAAATCTTTTCTCTCCTTTTGTTATGACAATACAGCACATTCTGCAGTTATTTAGAGAAAACCCCAGGAAAAGGCACCTTTTTTAAACCAGCAGCTCAGTGACTGGGTGAAGTTGTTACTGTGGGGAGTCGAAGGAAGACGGAACGGAGCTACCTGTCATCTTCAATCACAAGTGGATTTGTTAGAGGAACAATGTATTCACAATGTTTTTTTGTGGTTATAAAATAGGATTGTACAATTACTCATAGTTGTTGCCACCCCCATTCAATACATGAAGAAGATTCACGAAGAAATATTGAAACGTTTAAATTAGAAATCTTTCCTTCGGCATCATAGCAGCTGAGTTCAGTCGGCAAAGCATAAAAAGCCCCTGCAACTGGTTGATAGAGCAATCACAGTCAACCAAGACTCTAATGCGAGGCAGAACACAGTCAGCACCACCTGGACTGACTGCAGGAATGTCTGTGGCTCAATGATCAAGACATGCGTGACCGTATACATTGCCCTTGTAACCTTCATAAAGAAGTCACTGCTGCAGTGGGAAATAACACCCGACTCCAAGGACATCGCAAAGATGAATACAGGTGCAAGATACACCTGCATGACATCAATCTAGAAACCCACACTGAGTGAAACACCGACCCACTTATGATAAAGAAACACATGTAAACACATTAATGTATGAAGATAAAATGTACATTTTGCTACAGGTGAGAGAGGCACGGCACACTTGGGATGAGACGCCAGTTCATTATAGGCAATAATTACCCTGTGATGGTATTTTCCTTTTTAAAATACCTCCACCATTCCAATTCCATACTTTTATTATTAATTTAACTGGCTGTAGTAAATTCAATTCAATTCAGAAGATCTTTGCATCTAATTAAAACCACTGATGGATGGAGCCATATATTTTATTAGAGATAAATCTCTAATGAAATATATCAAATCATCTTCCTTTGCTGAGTTCTCAACAAACAACTCTAAAACGAATTACCGAAACATGCACAGCCACGACCACAAATGGAACAAGTTACTTTGTACTTAAAGGACCTTTATTGAATTGATTTTGTTTTTTTTATTTTGAAAGATTCATTTCGGAAGAAAAAAATATATAGTGTTACGTTGCTTACCAACCACAGAACCTCTTCCTCAGTCACTATCATTTACTGCAATGCATTAAGTGAACACATCCCAGGATTTCTAATCAATAAATTGTGCCACGCTACTAACATTACTAAAGCAATTTAGAAATATGGAGCTCACAAGCTTACTCAATCATCACAATGATTTCAAGTTAAATGTGCTTTCACTTCCCACAAAACAGTCAGTGTTATCAAATTGAACTCGGTGGAATCCATTAAAGTGGCCGCTGGCTGGAAGACGACAAATGTTTTCTGCACATTGTGGAATGGGCTTGATGGAATCGCTGAATAAGATGAGTGCTTGTGTGCTGTGGCCTGTATGTCAGTGGCCTATGCCCAATCAATCAAAGCCCTTAAGGGCCATGTGTTTGAAAGCCCAAAGCAATCAATGACAATGTAGTTGCCAAGTTATTTCAACTCCTCATGGTTTCTTTAGTTTTCATGATGAATGAATGACTGTTTTAAGACATTGTGACATCATTATTCTTTCAAGAGGATAGTAAAGCCAGGTGCAATGTTGTATTGGATAAACCCTGATGAATCCTAGGGGGCAGTGAAGGAATGAAGACAATGAGAGTCTGAACAGGGTGGAGGGGAGTCACAGAGAGAGAGAGAGAGAGCGAAACATTAGGCTAGCCTTTCTGATTGAACACGAAGAAGCTTCAAAGAACAAATCTTGTAGATAAGCAGTTCGAATTAATTTCTTTAGTTGATCAGATATTTCAAATGTGGTATCAGATCTTCCTTTTCCTTTGTGTGCATTCTTGATGACTGTTGATTTAAAAAGCTCAACAATGTCAAATCAGCAGCCACAACAAATTTTCCCCAGATCAGAGCCAGAGGCTGCCTTGATGATGCACGAATATTGGCTGCATTTGTGTCCCTTTTTAATGTGCAGTGACTGAAGAACGCTTTTCTTCCCTTTCAATGCAGCAACCTAGAGTAGATGTATAATATGTGTTTCTGTAAAGTACATGAAAAGGCTTCACCTGTGGGCAGATAGGCCCTACAGGATTGAGCTCTGCTGCCAGAAAGTCGAGAGAAAAAGAATGCCTGCAAAACTACAATTTATTAACTGGCACCATACATAGATAATCCAGCCAAACCTGTCTGTTATTTATATTTTGATAGATTTTTCCCTGCAGGACGTTCAAGCTGAAGGTCTCTCTTCATTTACTCATTTTAATTGGCTCGCCATGAGGAGGATCATGTCTGTCAGTGGCTTCCAGTAACATACACTGTTATTTTTGTACAGAATTCTCACTCAACTGAGCAATCGTTAGTTTTTCCTGCAACATTGTTTGTCCTCCTTATCCATATCATTCAATCAAACCTTCTGGATGTTCCCTATTCTCTCTAAAGAAGATACTGTGTCTTTGTTTCATATGTCTAAAACAAAAATGTTTGTCTGTTTACTTTTTTTTTTTTTTTTTTGTATCTGTAAAGCACACCTTATTTGTTAGAGAATTGCAGTGCTTTTGTGGAGCAGGCATTGAAAATTTGTTACAATTTGACAGGAAATTAAAGCCATCCTTTATACAAGGAGCTGGTCAATTAATCCTAATTTATTTTCAATGATGATTTTTGCATTAACTGATCGATTAAGCAAGACAATCAAGACAAAATAGTTATTGCTCGCCACTTTGTGTTCCCATTGTTGCTTGCTTATTCTGTCTGGCCTACCTCTAAAATCCCGAACACTCTGTCAGTCTGGCTGTCATGGTTAGTTCAACTCACTGTGGTCAAGTCAACCTCGAATAAAGCCAGACAGGCTTCTCACTGCTTTGATTCTGTCGCATCTGTTGTTCAATAGATGTTTTCAATTCAGTGAGTAATCCTTTTTAGTTACTGTCCTCTTGAAATTAAAATACCCATTATACCCAGTACCCAGTATAGTTAATACATCTAAACTGTTAAGTGTGCAGCCTGTGCCATTTTTAATTACAGCTGACTCATTTTATACATCCTGCTACAGTAGAATATAATCAAAACTGGAGATGCTTGTGCCCACACAGGCTCCAATATTGCAATGTCTTAAAACATATTTTCCAATCATTACCGGTAAGTATAATTCATTTGCAGGGTTGATGGTTCTCATGTTTAAGTAGATCATCTATGCTTTCACTCTTTTCAAGACTAATGCATCTGGCGTGTTCAGTTGGTTGACGAACCCACCACTCCTTACGCATCCTTAAGACCTCTTGATTTGCACTAAGCTTTGCCATTCGATGAGCAAACATGCACATGCTCAAGAAGCATTTCCTGCAGACATACTGTTGGCCCTCAAGAGCAAGCAGACCCTGAGTGGGTTGTAAGAGTGCAGAGAGAGGGACTGGGTCAGAGACTGTCTGGCTTTTATTGATGACCAGAATGACAATTCAAAGCAAGCTGCCAACGTGGCCGTCACAGTACTGAGTGTCGAACACCAGCTGTATTTATTTTCTTTGCGACACTCCCTGAAAAAAAGCTTGAAATAAACTAACAAAGACATTGGTATGATTTATATCACAATTCTGTTCCACAATAAATTTAACGGCAACCAATTTCATCGGAACGATTTGCATTCTGTATCTGTAAAATTAGCATAATTGGAAATAGTGGCCTTTCAGAATCTCAGTAAACTATATCTATATCAGTCATGACAACACAACAGAGCCGGGCGACATATTACCTTTTGCTCTTGGTTTTATTATTTCGATGAAGCTGTGCCTCGCAGCCTCATAGGGGCTGCACTGGGGCTTCACATCCTAAAAATAGGATTTACAGGAAAGCATCCAGCCGTGAGTGAGGCTCTCTGTTATCTAAACATTTACAGTTGATTTGATGTTGGCTGGAGGCTTTCTGCAAAACCATTGTTTTATTTCTCTCCCCTCTTCTCTCTTCTACAAGGAGAAACAGTTCACACAACCTATAAAAATGCCAAAATAATCATCAGCTTGTTCATCTTATATCTTAGTTAAAGTTGTTTTTATGCTGCAGTTTTGATGAGTCATCAGAAGCAGAGTTTGTTGCAGAGATAAATGTTCTGAAATTTAGGGGTAATATTCTGCATTCTCCTGTAAATCGTATTTCCTTACCAGTTCCAGATTGAGTATCATACTACAAAAATCCATCTTTCCAGACAGACAGGAGTGTAAGTTCATTGGGCTCAACTGTCCAAAGCATTGGAGGGTGTGAAGGTGAGGCAAGCAAGAGAGTACAGGCAGAGTGGAGAAGAATATCAGGAGGGATCTGGGACAGAAAGCTCCCAGCTAGGTTGAATGGGAATGTCTTCAGGACGGAAGTGAGGCCAGCCATGTTTTATAGTTTAGACAAGGTGGTGAAGCTGAACTGGGGGCTGGCAGAGCTGAGGGTCTTGAGGTTTCCACTGGGAGCAGAATGGACAGGATTATTATTGAGTACATTGGAGGGACAGCTCATATTTTATAGTTTGGTTGGAAAGTGAGAGAGATGAGGTTGAGGTAGTTTGGACATGTAAGTAGGAGAGATGATGGCTAAGCAAAGAAAAGGATGCTGATGATGGGGCTGCCAGGAAGACCAGTGAGGGGGTTTATG
>NW_027181029.1:0-19322 GCF_040956055.1 Brachionichthys hirsutus
GGTGGGCCCTGTTGTAGGATTTCTGTGGTGACCATCTCCACCATATTGGAGTCACTGTTCTTCAGCTGTTCTTCTGCAGCATGGACGGACGAGTTAGCCACACCGACGTCAGGACCTGTGAGGGAGTGTGAGAGGTGCTGTCTGCGCTCTTCAGTTTGCTCACTCATAATGGGGGATCCAAACTTGCTGTAGGGTTCACCTAATCCAAGATCACCAACAGAGCTTTTGGTTGATCCATAAGATGGAGGAGTTAGTGCTCTGCCAGAGTGTATAAGAAATTTTCTTTGTTGATCTGAAGACATTTGCTGCTTGGTTGTCTTAAACCCTAACGATGATGCCTCAGCATTCCTGTCAAAGCCATTGCCTCTGTTTGAGTCTGAGATACTGCTGTCTGCTACTCTGTACATTGGGCTCTGTGAAGAGCGCTGTTGGTTGTAGTTGAAACTGCCAAAGGGAGAGTCAATTTCGCCATGACCACTCATGTAGAAAGCTTTTCGTTTTAATGAATGTGATGCGCTGCCATTCAAAGGTGTTGGTGCAATTGGTGTATGGTTATGGGACTGGTAGTTGTATCCAGGCAGTGTGGAAGGAGGGATTGGAGTAGGAGCTGCAATGCTGGATGGTAGATAAGCAGAAGGAGGTGGTGCTCCCCCAGGGCTATAACCAGGGCCAACAGCAGTCTGAGAAGGGTAACCTGTTGGAGGATAATTGTAGCTGGGAAGGTTTGGAGACCCAGCATTGTAGCTCGGCACTAAGGTAGGGGGAGGAGGTGGGGGTTGTAACAGCCCAGCACTGTGCAAGGGAGAGGGGTGTGGGGAGGGGAGTACTGGGGTAGTCTGGCCACAGTAGCTAGAATGCAGGTAGGGGCCATTGTAACTGGTAGTATATTCCTGAGAGGGGAGGCCTGATTGGAGAGTTGTGGCTGTGTGGCTCCCACAGTTACTGTTGGAATAGTTAGGCTCGGACAAGCTGCTAGGGACCCCTGAAGAGCTGCCTATGCTAGCCAACACCTCTGTAGGGGGTAAGGCAGCTGTCATTCCAGCTTTGCTCACAGATATAACATCTGGAGCACAGTTCATTGGGTAAATCCCCTCCTGCCAAGACTCATTCTCTGACTTTCGTCCATTCATGAGTCCAGCGGTGCCATCAGAGTAGGAACACAGCAGGGCTCTTTCATTTGGACCCTCTAAGATCCCAGAGTACTTTTCTGCATATTTCTTAAGAAGATTGGAGGCAGTCAGTGCAGAGATGTCATCATTTGCCCAAGCATACTGGTATGTTCTTTGTAAGTGGCCCCGGTAGGCCTCTACTTTGTGCGCTGGTGAGCGGGTAGTGGATGAGATGTCAAAGTGTTGCTCTGCCCACTGTGTATGCTCTGGGGTCCACTGCATCTTTAGACCTAGTTATTCCATAAAAGAAAGAGAAACATCAATGTAAGAATTAAATCATGGTTAACAATCATTAAAAATGTTTTTTTTTGATGATGATGATGATGATTACATTTATTAGATAGAATGTTAGAGTACAAGTAGAGTCAAACATCCTGTCTAAGAGGAGCATTTCAAAAAAGCCCTTGCGGTATTGTTTCCATTGAAAGTCCTTAGTACATAAATCATCGACATTTAACAATACAAATACAAATAAAAATAAAACCAATATCAATTGATGCAAAATAAGAATAAAATAAAAATAAATTACACCACAGATGCAAAATAACAATAAATTAAAAATAAATTACACCACAGATGCAAAACGAACAATAAATTGTTTCATATCTATGTGATTATCAAATACTAAATAATTCAAATACTGTGAAAAGGTAAAGGTGAAAAACATGTCAGAACGCTTTTATATGAACGTGCACCATTATGTCAAAATGTCTCCAACGTGATAATCAGACAAAACTAACTGAAAACACACCATGTTTGGTATGAGGATGTGGGAACCATTATACTGTGTTGGTGGTATAATCCACTCCACACAGAGCAGAATGACACAGACATTGCAGGTCAGTCTATAATCCAACTCTCATCTGAGGCATTCTGATATAGTTTTAAATCTGCTTGGAGGAGAGCAGCAAAGCAATCTTCCTTGGCAGCGCTCTGTTGCTTTCATCACACAAACCCCTCAGCCCAGCATGAATTACATCCACATCCAGTCTGCCTACTGCTTCACCATCCACAGACGGGGGGACGGAGGGGGAAACACATTCTTCACTTGTCTTTTTTCTCTGGAGCCTCTCTCAGTCTCTCTTGTATGTCCCTAAGGATTTGAGTGACATAAATAATCATGTTGGACCCTAAAGACAATCTGAAAATAAAAGTTCTTACACATGCTGTCATCTCTTACTCTGTTTATCAGAGGATGTACATTTCCCCAAATAATATAGACTATTAGAGAGGCTGCAGCTCAGAATAATCAGATATAATCTCATATCAACACTCATCTGACCGGAAGCAAGGGGAAAATATAATATGTTTTTTCAAAGAGATCCACGATGTGGCTCACAAGGCCATCAGCCATCCAAGGAAATGCATTAGGAAAAAAATGTGTATAAGGAAAAAATACAAAAGTAAAAAAGACAGCATGGTGACTATTCTATGCTGGAACATACATTTTCCTGAACTGACAGAAAATGTTCTGAATTAAAAATTATATTATCACAGTGACAATCCACAAAATGCAAATTGAATAGTCCATCCATCTTCTTCTAGATGAGACAATCATCTCATCTGCAGCCACTTTGCAGGTCACATGAGTTGCTGGAGCCTATCCCAGCTTACAAAGGGCGACAGGTGGGGTACGCCTCAGGTGCGTGACACAGACAAACATTCACGCACACGCTCATACACTATGGACAATTTTGGAGTAATCAATTCACCTAAATTGCATGTCTTTGGAGGTGGGAGAAAAACCAATTACCCATGGGGCAAACACACAAACTGCATACAGATAGAACTCAAACCCAGTACCTTCTGGCTGTGAAGAGACAATGCTAACCACTACACCACCATGCATGCTTAATGAAAGTGCTTTACTATAGTAAAGCCTTTTCATTAAGTCAGCCAGAAAGTCATAAAGTTAACCCTCCTCTGTCTGACTGGTCCTAACTCTAACCCCTAATAAAGATATAAAATAACAACAACAATAGCAACAAGAAATACAACATGTTTAATTTGTAATATATATTTTTTAAAACTTGTGTGATTGTATCTCAACAACAACTTATATTAAATCATCTCACTTAATACCTGTTAAAGTTCAATCTTTCCAAGCCATTTAAATAATTTCAAAGCTGACCGATCTCTTTTCCCATTATGCCAAAAGGATTTGCAGTCCAGATGGAGGCCTTTTGTGGTCTTGATGTGGCCCAGGGGTCACCAGTTGGTAACCCCTGACTTATTAGTCAGTCATCTACAGCATTGCTTGTGAGCAGTTTGGTGTGGGTGTAGTGCAAAAGTTCATAATTGGAAAAATTATTTTCCAGGGCAGCCTATTTTGACTTGTTATTTCAACATAAAAATACAAGTTTACCAAACTGTCAAGTTATTTTCACATGCTGCAAAAAAATGTGTGTGCACAATAACAAGTAGCACAGTGTTGTCTTCACAGCATTTATTGACACTGCAGTCAGAGTAATGGTTTCTGTGAAATCATTCAGCATGGCTCATTTACACTCAAGACACATTTTGTTAATAGCATCTTATTGAGTGAGATTCTTAAATTACTGTTAATCCTTTTTGAACAAGATGCCACTTTGGTCAATCAGTGCTACCCGCAAAGTGTAGAGATCTGAGTGTTCGTATTTTATTAAAAATAAGGTAACACGCTAATGTGAATACAGTACACTGCTAAAAATAGATGGTGAGATACTCTCACTCACTATAAGAAAAATAAGTCAAACCTGAGTTTCACATTTTTGGAATGAGGCAGAAAGACTTTTTGGTTTCTACAAATATTATGGATAGTTAACACATATTCACATAAACATGACCACAAGCACAGATAGAAATGTACCAAAATGTCCATAAAAAACCCAAACCTGACATAATTCCTGTTAGGAAGAATAAACCTTTTGAACATTTTTCTCTCATGCTATTACTTTGTACACACCTCTCATTCACGTTCAATGTAATTTTCTTGTTATCAGTCTGGAGCCATTAATTAATGTTAGCTGTTCTCATCAATCGGTCTCAAATATCCAACAGTGCATTACACACCGGCATAGTCAGCCAATCATTAATCTGCTGTATTTTTCAAGGAGACATATTATACCCTTTTTCCACAAGTTAACCCAGTTCTCAGGCACTTATATGACATATCTGTGCCAGTCTTTGGTCTAAACAGCAAACAGATGCTGCAGGACAGCATCCATCATTTCTGTCTCAAACAGAATTACCAGAAACGCTCGAAACCCAGAAGCAAAAGTACGTTCATAGTGAGCACGCGCACTTGCACGCTACCATGGTAAACCGTGAGGGATGTTTCAGCGCACACAACAACATTTTTGCCAATCTTCGTCAGAACATTACCACAAAAAAATTATTTTATCCACTCTGCTCTTCTTTTACGACTCATGCAGGAGAGAGGGAAGAGTGTCTCTACACACACACAATGATCGGCAAATAAACTCAGGACGGAATAAAAATGCTTTGAATCCTGCATCCATTCATCCATCCATCTTCAAACCGCTTATGCCGGATCGCGTCGCATCGCAGCCCCGCGCTCTGAGGTAGCGGATCGCACCGGAGCCTCCCACTGTTAGCCTACGGAGGAAGCTCATTTCATTTGCCTTTACGCGTGACCTTGTTCTTTCGGTCACTACCCAAAGCTCATGACCATAGGTGAGGGTAGGAACGGAGATCGACCGGTAAATGGAGAGCTTTGCCTTTCGGCTCATCTCCCTCCTCACCGTGGCGGATCGGCCCACCGTCGGGACTCGGCAGGATTGCGGACGCAGCGCCGATCGGTCTATTGCTGTCTATCTCCCGCTCCAGAAAGCAGTCTCGTTCAAAGGGTTTACCACACACTAAAACCTTTTTGCCCATTTTTGCTGGAACATTACCACCAAAAATAAACTTTATGCAGGGAAAATGCCGTAGAGCATGGACGGGCAGAACGTAGACATGGGGACGCACGGGGAGTCACGTCAGCTGGCTGCTCTCAGCGGCTCGACACCGTGCTTCTTGCGGATAACGGAGCTTCTCACCCTGTCTCTAAGGAAGGGCCCAGCCAGCCTACGGAGGCAGCTCATTTCAGCCGCTTGTACCCGTGACCTTGTTCTTTCGGTCACTACCTAAAGCTCGTGACCACAGGTGAGGGTAGGAACGGAGGTCGACCGGAGAGCTTCACCTTTCGGCTCAGCTACCTCGTCACCATGACGGTGAAGAGAGCGCAGACACAGGGACGCATGCATGCATCTGCACGCATGACTTGATGGTTTATTTAGCTGTTTTGGGGTTGATAAGGACATGACTCTCCCTATTCCAGAGTTCATGCTACTATAATATGCACCCGCCATCGCCACCTAGTTTGGATGATTTATCAAATTCATCATTCATAAGAATCAGCCTTTGGACTTCAAGGGAGGTAGATATATTTATATTGCTGATAGCCTTCGATCTCAAGCTCCCTAAGGGACTAAAATGTTCAAAGCATATCAATTATTACATCCCATTTAATGAGAAAAATAAATATTTACTTCATTAGTAAGGAAATTATTCAATAGTGATGAACTTTGAACCATCAGTTTAATGATCTTACACTTTTGTGTTGTGATAAAATTCCCTTTATTCCATCTACCATGAAATTCAAATAAGTGCACCGTCCACAGGTTTCCTCATCTTTCTTGTCATTACAGAAGTAATACACTCCATTGGTGGAGTGGTCTCGCACAGTGGTGCGGTGGTAAGCGCTGTTGCCTCACAGCGAGAAGGTTGCAGGTTCAAACCCGAACTCCGCCTTTCTTTCTGGAGTTTGCGTAGGTTCTCTCCGTGTTCTCCGGCTTCCTCCACCAAAAACATGCAGCTTAGGCTGATCACCAATGTGAGTGTGTGGCTGATTGTCTGTCTCTGTGTCGCCCTGCAATGACCTGGCGGCTTGTCCAGGGTGTACCCCGCCTCTCGCCCATTGACCGATTGGCTCCAGCTTGGCCCGCGACCCAATAACGGAGTAAGTGGTTGGAAAATGAATGAATGAATGATTTTGAACAAATACAGCCTTTGTTGGACCACAGTGTGTGTCGGTTTATAGATCTGAAGATCCTTTATGGCAAATTGGTAGTATAGGAAAATACTAGTGTTGCTGGTCAAACATTTTATCCAGTTTTTGGAGTCATTCATAGTTAGATTCATGTTCAAAGATAAGAAAATAAAAATAAATAAATACATTCATGAATTCAAAAATTAAAAACAGACATATGTTAATATAGATCAAATTAGTCTTTGAAAAAAGATGCATTGGAAATGCATTTGACATGGTGTTATTCTATGTACGGCATTTAATTTTTGGTTCACTGATCACCATCAGTGAAACAGAGATGCTGACCTTTTTGGGAACTATTAATCTGGTAGCCTCTGCCATTTTTAAGCAAACAAGAGTGGGCCTCCACTCTGTCTATCCAATTTCCCAATGCGTAAATTGGACAGCCGCTTGCACACTTCTTTATTCATTACTGTGCTGCTGAAAGGAAACACAGAGGTGGCAGAGCAGTTTCCTTTTCCTCTGTGTGGACATGTGTGTGTGTGTGTGTGTGTGATAGAGTGCGAGTGAGAGAGAGATAGAGAGAGAAAGGGAAAGAAAGAGAGCAAAATGCCTTCCAGGAGGATTCTCAAGCATAAAATCCTGGACTTTCTTTCCTCTTTTTGGTTTGGGGGAGGGGAAGGTGGGAGGGGAGAGAAAGAGAGACACAGAGAGAGAGAGAAAGCTGTTGTAATTGAAACGTGGCCTAATCAGACTCATTACCATTTTTACCAATTTGCCCCACCAACGATGCTTATTAGGTAACTGTGTTTAATAAGCCGCTCTTTAGAAAACTAACTGTAATGAGCTCTTTAAAAGTCAGACTTGAACATGATTATGTATTGGAAGTGTAGAGCTGAAGCAGACTGCTGAATTTGGTAGTGTACAATGTCATAATTAAGCTGCATAAACTCTGCTCTTCACACCAAACAATAGTCCCAGTCGAGGAAGTAGACATGTTGGAAAGTTTTTTGTAATTACTGATCATTACAACTATGTAAACATAATTATGGGAGCTTTTGCTTTTATTCTGCACAGAGACCTCTCTACTTGACAAGCCTGCAAATATTGCAGACAGACAGTAATTACGTTCATAAATACAAACAGGCTCATATTCATATTAAATTTCACTGTACATATTCTAAGTTTGGGGTTTGATATAACATTCTAATACAATGTGAAATGGTAATCGGTAAAGCTGGAGTCCCAATCATCTCACATATCAAGATAAGACTATTTAAACTCTCTGTAGCGGTCCAGTAAATCCAATCTTTACAAGGCAAGGTGTCATTTAACCTCTCATTTAGAGAAGATATGTCTTTTGTCAGCGTCTTTTCCAGAGCTTCCGCCCACACTAATCCCAGTGGATACTGGCTAATCCAATCATAAAAGGTGAAAATGACTGTACAAGCATGCACTTACAGTATGTTTATTGTATTTAACCTGAATGTCTGGCAACCACGATCGGCTCCAGATAAGCATTTGACACGACGTTAGCTGATTGTATAATTGGATGATAACCTGAATACTGAAAAAGGCACTCTTTTTCATATGGTAAATTCATTTATATAATAGATGTAGGGTGCATAATAGTTGTAGTATAATGGCTGTGTATAATAGTTGTGTAGTTGATGAAAGAACAATTGTTCATTATGAGCTGCATGAGCACAAATGGTGTGAAATTACTTACCTAATAAAAGTAGGCATCAACTTGGTGAAGCTGCAACTATGTCTAATTCTTTAAATTAATTAACCTAATTAACTATAATATATATTTTGATGTCAATAAATGTAATAAAAAAAATTCACTTTTTGGTTTGTTTTTTTTTACAACTGCTTCAAAATAAATAAAAAAGGTAGAGGGAATACCTTATCACGATAAGTGCTGGCAATTTTTTTTAGTTCAGGTATTAAATAACTACTTCTCAAAATGGGATTGATTTGGTTGATTTCTTTACTCTGATCAACAGATGGGAAACTCTGCATTCATTGGTGCATATGGACATACAATAAATGTGTGTGTATGTGTGCATACATTGCGTGATTTAATTAATTGTGGACCTGTGTACATTAGACATTGTACATGCAATGCACTCCCCCTCCCCCCTTCTGTTCAGACACCATGAACCCTTGTGTGCATCCTAACCCACAAACTTAACTATGTTCCTTAGAAATGTGTCCAAAAATTAGATGCTGCTACTGGGAACTAAATTCTAGAGACTGTGATTGCCAGCTTATGTGGCATGGCGATGGAAATCACAGAAAACAAAAACAACCAAATATTTGAACACATATGTTTGAGTAAAGTAACAATACAGAAAATAACATAATATTATACTGTATACAATGTTTATTTTGTGTTGCTTAAGTACTTGCACACAGATTTGCATCCTGATCTGCATGTGTTGCATGGATTTATGTTCCTCACATTTATTTCCATAATTTTATCCTTATGAATAATTACTTTTTATGAACTGTGTCAGTGGTTCAAAGGTGCAAAAAAACTGCAGAAGACTAGAAGTTAAAGTTGAATAATATATCACTACAGCGGCAAAACAGTTTAAGAGGTCATTTCCTTTTATTAATATACTTTTAAAAACAACTCTGGGCACATTTCTACCCCACCATTCCCTATGAAGAAAATTTAGCACGACTACTACTTCTAATACTATTTCTACCAGTAGTAGTAGAGTAGTACTACATTGTTTGAATAGTATAAATGTTTTGCCATCTAAAATAGAATTTGGGGTTAAAGTGCTTTATTTCAAGGGTTTAGCAAGGATGAACATTCTTGATCTTAACACAAGGAAAGTACACATAATGTAAAAACTACAAACAGGTTGAATGCATTTAAACTTATATAAGATATAGTTTTATTTAAAACATTTGTCTAAAGGTGCTGCTCTGCCTAAAAGTATGCATCTCTTTTGGGAGCCACCATGGTCCGAATATGGCTCAGTATAAAGTACAAAGCCAGCACAGTCATTTTTACTCTATGTGCAATATGTCAACTTTATGTAACCTTTTCATAAAGATGTTTGTCGTTTTTCCGCCACAGGGACATCAGGACATTGTGTATGCCTGGTTCAGTGTGAAAGTCCTGATACCATCATTTGCGACAAAGAAAGATTGTTTCTGCAGCTCTTTTCTACAGCAAGTCTTAATGGAAATCAGTTAAGACTCAACTGGCCACAAGCATTATGTAATTAGCTCCCTGTTTTTCTCCACACAGTAGCTGTACCCAAAATGTATATCATTATGTTAGGATAACCATCCATCACTATACTGTTTCACCACTTGTTTTATCTGCAGCTACACTAAGCATAACCCTGCAACTCAGATTATATATGGCATGTGTTTGTGATCAACAAGAGATGATAGTTATAAGAATAAAAAAGGACAACACCATCTCTGTAAGTCTGAGAAAAAACTCCATTAATCTACAGAGCAGAATTTCTTTTTCAATGGAAGTCAATTTTCTGGCACTGGGATATTGGTAATTTGAATAATTCATATAGATTTAATAATCATTTCAGAATTTAACTGTACTACTGTACCTACTTTGAATTCTAAAAGTCTCTAAAACAAGGCAGTATTAAACATTAGAGTGTGTGCTGTGTAAATGTAGCCCTGTTCAGTGTGATGATAAAGAAATGCCACTGTGTTGTGTATGAAGAGAGTAGCGCAGAAGAAGCCTCTGCTACTGTGTGTTCCTTCATTAGAATGAGCATGCCCTGCTGCTGTAAATATTTACTACATTACCCAATGTCTATTAGCAGGCTGCTGAAAATCATCTCTGGAAAAATAACTATTTACTGTTGTTTTAGAGATTCTTTTTAAATCCTCTTGTTTTGAGAAATCACGCATTTAAGACCCAAGTTCTACATCTTCAGGAGAAACAAACGGACTTGGTACTGACATTAACATTGCTGTTTCTTTTAGTGACAGCAATGTGTGTTTGTTTGTGCATGTGTGTGTGTGTGTAAATGTTTGCTAAAGATTCTCTTTTCATACAGACAGACATCAGAAAAGAAAACATTGCAGCACTTCTCAGTGAATATATTCAGATGTAGAACACATCGGTTTGGTAATGTGTTGCATTCTTTATGACATACCATGGATATTCTCAAATCCGCTGGGATTTTGGGTTGAGCCGGCGGTAAACTTTATTTGCTTGCGGAGAACATGCATTTCTAATTTTTTTCCCTGCGATACAGGAAATGGTGAGGTTGAGAAATCCTCATAGCTGCCATTGCTCTTTCTCAGAGACGCTAATTAAACCCTGACTCCTCAGGCCAAGAGGCCACCAAGGCTACATCTTCCATTACTACCCCAAGTACGGCTGCATCCACACACATGCTAAACTAACAGTTATTCACACACAAGTAGAACTTGTACACTAAATGCAATAAGACAATTATATAAGACATGTTTCATGGTGTTCTGCAGTGCGTAATACTGATGAATACTCAAATGGCTTGTTAGTTAAAAGAACACAGTAGTTGAATTCCAGCATTTGGTGAACCTTGTTTCATGAGTACAGTGCAGACAGTGCTTTTTGCAAGCTTCTGTGAATTTGGCTAGTCTATGTCTCAAGAGATCACTTACACACTTCAAATTTGATTGTGACCTTAATACACGAAGGTTCATTGATCCAACGCTAAGGACTAACATCTTCATCGCACAAAGTTCTCCCAAGGAAGACTCTAATCACAGAGGTGCAGACCTAACAGGGAAGAAAGCATAACCAAAAAATGTAGGCACAACTTTATGACATTTTATTTTATTTATAACATCTGGAGTTTTATTTTAAAGCAGAAGTCAGAATTCAGAAATCAATGTAATCTGATCTTCACCCCAGCATGCTAAGCAGTAATTAGCAGATGATTTTATTATTCACTGGTCTGTCATAACTTCATGCATCCACTGGTTTAGACAGGAGGCAAATCACAGTGTGAATGAGAACACGTTTTATTGAGGACGCTAATAGAAAGAAAACTGAACGGAAGTAAACTGTCATGAAAAGAAAAAGCTACAAATGAAAGAATCAACATACTGAAGGAACAAAGTATGAGCTGCACAATTTAGGGATCCCTAAAAATGAGAAATGTCACCGAATTTTGGCCAGCGAAATTAAAAACATTCCTTTCTATGCAGTGATTTTTGACGATATGTAGATGTAAACTTTTACAGGGGCAACCCTTCAACCCTTTATGTCCGCACCAAGCGCTCCCTACAGCTACATAGAAATGAGTCTGTGCTTTTATCAGATATGTATACTGTATATGAAAAAAAGTCTTCTCACAGCATGGAAAAATATATGATAATAATATGACTGTCCTTTTCGCTGCATATCTAACACAACGAGCACTACACTGTTTTGTCACTTGCCTGTATGATGATAGAAAAATTATTTGAACTTGTCTCTTACTATTGCTCAAATAAGAAATAATCTGTTTTGCAAACACAAAGAAACACAGGACCATCTGTTGGTCTAATTATTGCTTTTCATGCATTACACTTTCTGTTGGAAAATCTAATTGAAAATATCTAAGTGACTAGAAAAAGGGTGTTTGCCCGTAACAACCACAAGCTTTTTTTAGCCCTATGAAGCATTCTGCAGCATCGAGTACAAGCCTCCTGCAAGGTCACTTCTCCAACACAGGCCAGTCAAAAGGTGAAATGAGACAACTGAAGCAATCTTAGGTCAATATGAAATAGAAATCTCTCAGCTATACTGCCATAAAGTTACTGAAGTGAAGTAGTGAAGCCATAAAGGGGAACTTTTACAAGGAAAGAGCCGCCGAGGAGATTGGCTCGCCCACTGACAAACGCTGGCTTCGAGGAGTCATAGAATCATAGTGCCAATTACAACATTTCCTTTTAAATGTTTTTTAAGTTAAGATGTACAAGGAATTTAATATCGCAGATTTATTTTTATTCATGTGACAGAAAATATTTCCATCAAATGTGT
Source organism: Brachionichthys hirsutus (assembly GCF_040956055.1). Taxonomy (NCBI): domain Eukaryota; kingdom Metazoa; phylum Chordata; class Actinopteri; order Lophiiformes; family Brachionichthyidae; genus Brachionichthys; species Brachionichthys hirsutus. Next base: position 12,215 of record NW_027181029.1, read on the forward strand.
AGAAATTATAATAAGCCTGTATTCTGACTTTAAGTTGAACTTTCAAGTGATCAAAGGATAACATCGCACAAATGTATTTTGCTTGTTCGATCATTCAATTACAGTTGTGATTAATCTTTTACAGTTGGGGTGTCAAAGCAAATAGTCAAAGTCAATATAATCTGTACATAGCGCAAATCATTGATTGAGGCGGAGAAAGAAAACACAGATACCGGAATCTTTCGCAAAACAAGACAAAAAGCGCTATGCACATTATTAAGAACTTTGCTAACTGAGGCATTTACAGTATTATGTGACATTTTTCAAGTGTGATCTTGAGAGAGAAATTCAGCAATTAAGTATACAATGAAGACAAAGCGACAGGCAGAATTAACTTTGTGGCACACAAATTACTTTTAGATAAAATCAATTTTGGGATTCAAGTAAAAAAAAAACATTTCCAATAAAATATCTTATAATATGTTCAATAAAATATATTGTTGTTGCCAGATTTTATAGGATGGAGTTGTCATATAATAAAATATGATTTAATAATTCAATGCCTATATCCACATTACAATATGATTTACTCTAACTAGTGTGTAAAAATGCATGTTGCACACACCATCAGAAATGTAAAAATGTTTTTTCAATAATGTGTTGTATATGATTTTCATCAATGTTAAATTAAATAAAAGCAGATGAGTATGTCAGTGAAGCAAGCTGTAATAGGAATAATGTAATGTCAAGTGAAATATGTAAAAACAGAAAACACTATAATGAGATGAAACACCAGCATCATCAAGCAATTCTGTCATCTCAATCAACTTGATGCTATTTGCTAATCATTTTCACTTAAAATAACTTAAATTAACTCTGCAAAAAAGGCTTACCATTAGCAAATTATATATTACAAAAAAATGTTTTTAACGTCTCTTATTTGTGTGACTGGCTTGTTAAATATTACGCAATAGAGACGTGTGTATGTTCGAGTGCAACGCAATCATTGGCTCAGTCTGATTCATATAAATGACGGACTTGTATGCGGCAGGGGGAGATGAGTCGTCTTAAACGAGTGGAAGGCTTTGATAGAAATGAGACAAGAAAGCACGAAGGAGAGGACCAGCAGTAGCACCAGCGTTCCTTAACAGATTACGAAGTGAAGGAGAAAAAAAAGGTTAATCTGTGCCAGGATACAATTTGGAAAAATAAATGGGATTAATACAAATGGAGAGGTAGTTATTTCAAATATGATTCCTCCTCTTTGTTTCACTGATACCTTTCTGAAATAATAAATCAATTCCTCAGGCTAGTTTGGAGGAATTCTCCATCAATAAATAAATAAAAATTACCAGACAAAAACACCCAATTCATTAAGATGACCTCAATATGCAGTCCTTTATACAGTTTGAAGTAATGATTGTTCTACACTGCTGTATTTGCATGTGCAGAGTTCAGCCAATTAAAAGCTAATTAATTAGACACAATTCTATTAAGCAACAAATCCCCCTCATCAATATACACAACCTAGGGTCAACCGTTGCTCAAATGTGAATTGGCTCTTTGCAACACACGGACTGCAGATGAGTACAATGGTTCTACTGGAGCGCACAATACAGTTTTGGTACAGATTTATTTCACGGTGTACAAAACCATCATAGATAGATAGATTTGACTTCCCTGGATAGAAGAAGGGGGGGCGGGGGGGGGCAGGGGGATGTCACTTGGATTTACACGAGACGTTGTCTGTATGGTCAGGATTAGGAAAAGAGCCAGGTGTTCACAACCACAAAGCACAAATGCTCCTATTATTTTACTTGTACATGTAGTGTACCTTGACCAGACGAGGATTGTTGCTTTGAACGCGCACAACTTCCTGAAGAACGGCGGACACTTTGTGATCTCCATCAAGGCTATTCCTTGTCCCAACCTTCCATCTGTGGCAAATGAATGCTCCTGAGTAGAAAGTAGGTAAATGGCCATTGACCTGAAATATGCAATAAGACACACACTGCAAAGTTTGCTATGTTTTACTTCTTACAGGTTACAGGCAAACTGTTGAATAAATCTGACTCTGGCTAGCGAACAATCCCTTGATGAATTGTGAACAGCATCTAAATATACTGGTTCACTTTGTACAAGGCAATTCATGCAGCCTTCCTTACTTGAGTATGCATGAAATAACAATATTCTATCGGGAGCATTCGGAAATTCAAACGTTTGGGGTCAACTACACGAGCAGATTCCACTTGTGCAGCCTGTGGCCACAGAGGTCTGGAATCTACCTCCATGGCTGGGTGACGTTGCATGTTCTATTTCCAGAAAGAGGGTTGAAGTGAGGCTGCAGGGAGTGTAACACTGACCCACATGACCTGTGGCCTAGAAAAGCTGCCTGAAGCTCTGCACGCTAAAAACTCCTCACTCCTTTGTTTCAGCCTCTCAAAAGAAAGCCAAACGTTTGCGTATACCATGTGTCTTTTCATGCCAAATGATTTTCATCCTTTTATTTCACATCTCTGACTTGTTGTCAAAGTATTCAGAGCTTTTGTTGAGTCTGATGCTCTCTCAAGTCTCAAGTGGGATGAGAGAAAAGAAGTTGAAGAGGCAAAACTGCTTTACTTTCAGGCCCAGTGTCTACAGGCCACATGTCTCCAGTCATCTGTCACTAGTTTACATACATATTATGACACTTTCTCTCTGTGGGAACCCGTTGTCACCACTTGGCCGCCAGCAGAGGCTGACTGGGTGCTAGATGGGTCTCCCCCAGGTACCTCTGGGAAGCCACACTAGGCCTAGCTGACAGACTGACAGGAACACACAGACACACACAGAGACATGCAGTCCATCCTTTGCCCGTTCAGAATGCCAGCCAGCTCACATGCTCCCAAGGCATGGCACGCTTTGCATAAAGCAGTAACTTTACTCCATTTTTTTCTAGACACAAAATTATTTTTCACCCCTCTAGCCTCTACAAGCTACATGGAGGTTTTGAAAATGAATAATGGAAACAACAGAGCCGCATACTCATGGGATCCATTTAAAGACGTAGGAGAGCTAATGCAGTCAGTCTTTGACTTGCAGAAACATCACGCTCCACCTAAATGAAGCTGCTATTGTTCTGTACAATATAGAAATACTGATATCAGAATGTGGATGCCTATTAAGACAGTGATAACATAATGTATTTCTCCTTTAAATCAGGGGAGCATTAGACAAAAAATGTAACAATAAAATAGTTTTCATTTCTGAGGAATAAAGGGATCTGTGCACACAACATCCGACACAGTAAAACCATACTTTTTTTCCTATGTTGTCTTTAGGTGTTCTCAGCAAATCCGACACTTGGTAATTCCCCCTTACCTCTCCAGATAATAAAAGTGGAAGAGAACGAGCATTAGCGAGTGAGCATTGGGCAGCCCACTGTAACATCTATTTTAGACTGAGCAAAGTCAACACGACTCCCTGAGGTGATTTCCCGATAATGAACACAAAAGAAGTGCCAGCCCTCATAAAGCTCTGTGATGACTCTAAACTCCTTCTTTTTTTCTTTCTTGGCACTCTTATTTTTCTGATTTAAATTAATCTGATTCCTTGTGGACTCAAAAAAGGGATCGTCAAATAGGCCGAACACCAGACAAGACTTCTAGTTTTTCACTAACGAAGGGGAAAAAAAGTGCTTTATGAGTATGAATCTAAATTATATACCAATCAAAGATCTTTTTTTTTTTCTCTAAAGTGAAACTGTAAAAAGTCACCTGCAATTAAAACAACTACTTTGAGGAGAACAAACATAGGCTGCTCATGTCTCGTGCACCACCTCATCTTACACCGTAATAATTAGGGCCCTGCAACAATAAACCACAACATCACTTGCAATCCCTTAATATGCAGATGTCCTTCCTGACTTCGAAGCACACCGGTCACCCCACAGTCTCACTGGGGACGTTTGTTGCCTTGACGCAGCCTGATGCCTCAAACCTCTATGGCGGTCCATCGCTCCATCCTCCTTCCCCACCCTCCCGACTCATCCTCGCCTCCCTCTTCTCCAGACCATCAGGGAGACCTCAACTCATCCTCTCCACATCCCTCGCTCCCAAGGCTTCCTCTGCCAGCACCTGGCACGATGCCAAACTGTCAACCACCAGACTCCACAGACGATGAATGAATCACTGACAACGTCGAGAAAACCACTGATGGCTCACATCTCGTCTGATCATCGCTTTGGCTAATTGTCTCAGATATCAATTTGAGACAATTAGCATGGGTTGTGATGAATGGGACAATGAACTGTCAAAAGATTAACTTGAATTCAAAGCAAAGCCTTGCATGCTCTTGAATATAAATATCAAAGTTAATTCAAGCATGCAATTAAATACATGCATCAGACAACTCTGATATTGTCACCCAGTAACAAAATTGCCATGCAGTGTTAAATGAATATATTCATATTGTAATTTTACTCATAAAGTAACATATTCTCCACCTATTATCAAATTTATAAGGAGCTACTTTTTGTAAAATCAAAGAAGTGGGATCGCAATCTCATGATGTTCGTCATAATAGAGGGGATACGCTGATTAAGGCAGGTCATCATGAAGAGACATTTTTCAAATAAAAAAAAATTGATATCAAACACCCACTATTTAAATTTACATATAATGAATCTGATAAATGTAGTGTGGTATTAAAACTACTTAAATGTTCTCTACTTGCAGGAGTTTTCAGTTTTGCTAGAATGGTGGCCTCGATTGGGAGATTAGTCAAACACTGTTTTTTGAGCGCACAAGAGGAATTTCAATACAGCAAAAATATTGAGTTTCACCTTATCCTCTTGTACAATGCTTGCTGCTCTCACATTATTCTAGAAACTCCAAAACAGCAGGCAGTAAAAAATATATATATATACTTTGGAAGGACAGGAAAAAACACCTCTCTTCACCAAGGTTATTCAATGATAAGCAACAGAGCTCAGCCACACGATGACGACTCAGAGTGCCAAAATTCATGTAATTGTAGATTTTGTAAATCATTGTCCTTCAGGGTTGGATATTCACTGGCTAAGAGTAACAATACATAATGGCAAAAAACATAAATATATGAAACCAGATTCAACCACCCTCAGATCCTATGGATGAAACTACTTAATAAACCCTTATGAGGTGTAAAGAAGTCTACAACTGTGGCACTATGTGAAATCATCGTTCAGTAAGTGAGGTGGCTGTAGCAGATCTTCAGACAACAAATTGCCCCTCACGGGGATAATAATGTTTTTTATGATTCTGATTCTGATTCTGAATGCTAGTTTATCTTTCCTAAACTTAAAATAGGAAAACAATTTATTTAAGGCAATTAAAAAAGAATTTTGCGTGTCTAATTAAAATGTAAACAGTGTAATGAGGACATCAGTGATTTAGGCAAACGTCTCTTTGGCTGCCACGGGGGGAATGATAATTACAGCGGCAAATCTATGAATGCACATGAATCTCGTACAAGTCCAGATAAAAGCCTTAGTGCTAAACCTAGTTTAGTACACCTGGGGACGGTCTATTCTAGCCAATCCCCAACAGACTTGCAGCTGCATCGTCTGCTTATGAGTGCAGAGACACCCCGTGTGAAACAAAGCCTCTGTATGAATGTGTTGAGATGAGGAGTAGAGGAGTAGCAACAAATGCAGCTAATAAATAATACGCCTGGCATATCTGACCTGAATAAATCAACAATATTACACAACTCAAGTCATTTAGAAAATCTTGAGACCTATAAGCACATTGGATCATATTAGCATCAAAGGTGTTCCATATGAAAGATGCGTTTAAAATAAAAAATAAATAACAAAAACTGAGGACTAAACTGGTTAAACTGGTTCCGAGGAATATAAATGTGCACAAAGAGAAGCAGACATACACATACAAAAGTACATGCATGTGCACAATCACATAGGCACACACTCACACATGCACAAACCTAAAATAAACAATTAAATGACAAAAACTATGCTACGACACAATCCTATGGAGTTACCGTATTTAAAATACAAGCCAGTTGCTTATGCGCAATTCTGCAACAAATAAAATAGAAACTAAATTAAACAATGAGCATGTTGTTTGAATTAGATGGAAAAAAAAACAAAAAACACAACAGGCCTGTAGCTAGGAGACACATGAAGGGTAAGTACAAGCAGCCAACGGAAGCCACATGAATTTTAGAAAATGTCTATGCCATATGCTGTCACTCAGAGGAAAAAAAACAAGTCTGAGCAGACAGTGACTGTGTCTAAATGAGAGGTGGGAGGAGGAGGGGAGCGAATGGGAGGATGTCAAGGATTCATGGTCCTTCATCTTTGCAGTACAGCAAACACGTCCCTCAGAATAGCAACAGACAATTGCCTCCACTTTCTAATGTAGTCCAGCATAGATCACTGCAAGAAATGTCAGCGCCGAGAGAAACACAAAGATATCATAGCGAACTGCCATGAGGGAAACGACAGAGATGTGGATAGAAGAGAGGGAGATGAACAGCGATACGGAGAGGGGGAGGGAGGGAGGAATCCTGAGAAGAAAGATTGGCGGTTTTTGTCCCTTATGCTAACGTATAACTCCACCGGGGTCTCCCACTCTTTTTATATGAAAAGCAGTGAAGACACCACTTAACATATTTGCTCTAACAAAAAGATCCTGCACTCATCTCATGCATTTCAGTCAAAGGGACAAAGGGATGCCCTGTAGTCACTGCCAAATATGTACATGTCTGCAGATGAATTTCTAATTGATTTTATATTTCAATGATTTACTACAGCAAACATCCCACTGGGCGTGTAAAACATGCCAGCTGTATGTCTTAATTGTTTATGTCATATTGTCAATTTTAGTGCAGTAATAGTAATCTTAAATTATGGATAGACTGTTTCGAGGAGCTAAATTGTGTCAAACAGACACAACCCTTTCAAATTCAAATTTAACATAGGAAGAATATTTTTGTCTTTCTTTTTGGAGGCAACTTAAATTAATAAATCAACCGTATTCTATATGTTGTAATCACTGAATTCATGGAAACTTAATCTGATTCATGCAGTAAAATAACATAAAAAAATATTAGCTTTTGAAGCTGCGCTATTCCTAATTTCCAGATG
>NW_027181030.1:0-19112 GCF_040956055.1 Brachionichthys hirsutus
ACCATGAACAAGGACGCGGGGGTCGGACATGAAGGACGTGGAGCTCAACGAGCTGGACCCGGAGAAGCAGCCCATGACGGGCGCAGGGCCGCCCCCTGGTGGCGAGACGAACGGCAGCGTGAAGGTGAAGGTCCCCGAGGACGAGCTGTCCTTCACCGGCCTGTCCAAAGAGGAGCTGATGAAGGTCGCCGGCACCCGGGGTGAGAGCCGCCGCCCACGCCCTGCAGGCGACGCCCCCTGGTGGCCGTCCTGACGCCTTGTCCCGTGCGCAGGTGGGTGCGGACCCGCTGGGCGCTGCTCGTCCTGTTCTGGCTGGGCTGGATGGGGATGCTGGCCGGCGCCGTCGCATCATCGTCCGGGCGCCGCGCTGCAAAGCCATCCCCGAGATGAGCTGGTGGAACCGGGGCCCGCTGTACCAGGTCCCCGACGCCGAGGCCTTCGCCGGCGGGCTGGAAGGTGAGCCTCTGGGCTAGCCGCTGAGTGGACACGCCCCTGACGCTCTGATTGGCCCGTCTCTAGGTGTGGAGAGCAAGATGGACGCCATTAACCAGCTGAAGGTGAAGGGCCTGGTCCTGGGGCCGCTGCACACCGTCCAGGCGGACCAGCCCAGCACCCTGAACCTGGCCGAGGTCACGCCGGGTCAGGGCTCGCAGGACGCCCTGGTGGCCGTGCTGGAGAAGGCCCACAGGAAGGGTAGGACGGCGTGGGGACGCTGGGGACGCTGGGGACGCTGGGGACGCTGGGGACGCTGGGGGCAGCTCCTGATCCGGTTTACGTCCGTCAGGTATCTCCGTGGTTCTGGACCTGACCCCCAACTACCTCGGCGCTGATCCCTGGTTCGGCGGCGCCGGCGACCTGATGGAGACGGTGAAGGTAGGCCCCGCCCCTCCCCGGTCCCGGAGCCGCTAGCATGAACGCCTCTGAGACGCTGCCGTCCTGCAGGCGGGGGCGGAGCACTGGCTGGACTTGGGCTTCGACGGCATCAAGGTATCGAACCTCAGCGCCGCGTCCGGCTCCGTGGGTTGGACCCTGCTGCGGGCCGCTGTGCGGGGCAACCGCACGGCGGGGGAGGAGAACAGGTGGGTTGCTTCCTGCTGGGCTTCAGCGCCCTCTTGTGGAGCGGCTCTGGTAAATGTTGGGCCGACCTGAAGCTGCTTTAGGCCGGCCCCCTCTGCCGTGTGACCGGCCCCGCCTCCCACCACGCCGCTGGATCACTAAAGTTCTGCCTGTCCGTCCCTCAGGGCGCTGATGGGCGTGGCTGAAGGCGCTTCGGCTTCGGAGCTGCTTCAGCTCGTCAACGCCACCGGCGTGGACCTGGTCCTGTCGGATCTCCTCAGCACCAGACCCGGAGGTGAGCCGTTGGACCGCCGTTGGACCGCCGTTGGACCGCCCCGGCGCCGTTCTGATCTGAGTCTTGGTTTCGTCCCTCTGCTGGTGCAGGTGTGGAGCGCATCCGAGACCTGGACGCCCTCGGTCCCGAGCAGAGGAGCCTGGCTTGGGGCCTCGGCGCCGCCCGGCGGGGCCAGCTGTCCAGCAGGGTGGCCACGCCCCTGATCCGCCTCTACCAGCTCCTGCTCTTCACCATGCCCGGGACCCCGGTGTTCACCTACGGAGACGAGATCGGCCTCCAGGCGGGCCAGGTGAGCCGCCGGTCGGGGGTCGGGTGTCTTTACGGTGTGTGACCTTCGTCTTTGTCTTCGTCTTCGTCAGGGCCCGGCCTATCCCAGGATGGTTTGGGACATCGAGCAGGAGCCGGCGGAGGGCGAGGGCGTCGACGAGGCGGTGGAGGTAAGCGCCGCTTCCCGGAATGACGGCGTGACGTTCCTGCGGCGTTCCTGCGGCGTTCCTGACCGCCGCTTCCCGTTGCAGGCGGAGCGGAAGGAGCGCCTCGCCTTGAGGGCGTGGTTCGTATCCCTCGGCGACCTGCGGGGGAAGGAGCGCTCCCTCCTCCACGGCCACTCCTACCCGCTCTACTCCTCCGCCTCATCCCTCGCTTTCCTCCGGGCGTGGGACCAGAGCGAACGATACGTAACGGCGGTCAACTGGGGGGCGTCGCCCGAGACCATGACGCTCCGGCTGGCGCCGACAGGCAAGGCTTCGCGTCGCTGCGGTTGGCCGGGCGGCCATTTTCTCCTCTTTAACACGCGCTGCTTGTTCCTGCAGAGGAGGTGGAGCTGCCGGCGGCGGCGGCGGTGACGCTGTCCACCGACCCAGAGCTGAAGGAGGACGCCGTGGTGGACCTGGACGGACTGGTCCTGGGCCCGGGCGAGGCCGTCCTGCTGCGCTTCTCCTACGAGGGCTGAAGATGGCGCCAGAGAGGCCCATCGGGAAGACGCGGAACGACCATTTTAACGAGGAGAAACCCGACTTTCTGTAGTCGGAGCAAACGGAACCGGGTCAGAGGGAAGCTGCCGACGGGCCGGCGGCGCCGGACGCTAGCGCTTTTAGTTTTTACCTTTTTATTTTACGATCCGTTCCTCGTTCCGTTTCAGCGTTTGAAACGAGTCGACGGGAAATCCCGTCTGTTACTAAACTAGAGCGAATAAACCGACCGGCTACCGACCCGCGTGTGTGTGTGTCATTCTCAGAGCGTGTGTGTGTGTGTGTGTGCGTCATTCTCAGAGCGTGTGTGTGTGTGTGTGTGTGTGTGTGTGTGTGTGTGTGTCCGTCATTCTCAGAGCGTGTGTGTGTGTGTGTGTGTGTGTGTGTGTGTGTGTGTCCGTCATTCTCAGAGCGTGTGTGTGTGTGTGTGTGTGTGTGTCCGTCATTCTCAGAGCGTGTGTGTGTGTGTGTGTGTGTGTGTGTGTGTCCGTCATTCTCAGGGTGTGTGTGTGTGTGTGCGTCATTCTCAGAGCGTGTGTGTGTGTGTGTGTCCGTCATTCTCAGGGTGTGTGTGTGTGTGTGTGTGTGTGCGCGTCATTCACAGAGCGTGTGTGTGTGTGTCCGTCATTCTCAGAGCGTGTGTGTGTGTGTGTGTGTGTGTGTGTGTGTCCGTCATTCTCAGAGCGTGTGTGTGTGTGTGTCCATTATTCTCAGGGTGTGTGTGTGTGTCCGTCATTCTCAGAGCGTGTGTGTGTGTGTGTGTGTGTGTCATTCTCAGAGCGTGCGTGTGTGTGTGTGTGTGTCCGTCATTCTCAGCGTGTGTGTGTGTGTCCATTATTCTCAGGGTGTGTGTGTGTGTCCGTTATTCTCAGGGTGTGTGTGTGTGTCCGTTATTCTCAGGGTGTGTGTGTGTGTCCGTTATTCTCACACCTGCTGGCAGGCTTGTGTGTGTGCGCGCACGCATTCTCCGCTAGTCTCCGGACGCTGAGCGTTCATTCAGAACCACATGGATCCGGATCCGGAGTCCTCCGGACGCTGAGCGGCGCCGCTGCGTGTGAAGAACGCCGTGAAAACGGTCCCAAGCGGGCTTCACTGCGGCGTCATAACGGAACCCCGGTCCCGGTAATTCGGGGCCGTCGCTGAGCCGCGGGGGAAGTTCTCGGCCGGATGATGACGGGAACCGGAACCCGCCGCCGCCGCTCATCACCGCCTCTCGGTGTGACGCACAAACCGGCGGCTTCCGATCTGTAGGAAGGAACTAACCGGGTTCGGGCTGGGAACGGAACCAACGTTCAATTATTAATGAATGTTTCGTTTAGGTGAACTAAATGAACTAAATGAACTAAATGTGCTGAACTTGTATAAATTCTCTTTCTTAGTCGTCTCACGTTTGTGTGAGGAAACAGAACAAGGACTGATCCCGGGGGGTGGCGGTGGCCGATGACTCTGCTAAATAAAGCAAGGATGCATTCGTCCGGGCTAATGCTGGCTCCTCAATCCGTTAGCACCGTGCTAACATCGCTAACATCGCTAACATCGCTAGTCAAAACATTTTGGCTCGAGATTTATTTTGTTTGAACTGATGGAACAAAAAAAAAGTACATAAAATATTTTAGTGTAAAAAAAATGGTACCGTCAAACTGAAAGTGTGTGTGTGTGTGTGTGTGTGCGTTGAAGCCACACAACACACACACACACACACTAGGGTGTTTTTCTCTGGTTTCCAACATCATTATGACACACACACACGCACACACGCACACACACACACACACACACACAAGGAGGATGAGCAGATAAAAGATCAACTGAAAGAACGACGGCATCCGTCATCTCTCTCTCCTCCCCTTTCTCTCACACACCTCTACCCACAACGCGCACGCTTTAGTGTCACAACCGTCTCGCTGTGATGACAGGTAAGCGTTCGTCTTTATTCTTTATTAGCATTGTTAGCTTTATTAGCATCATTAGCAGCACCGGAGCACCTGTTGCAGCCGCGTTGATAGGCGTTCTTTACCGAGGCGGTCCGACAGAAGCCCTACGTTCTAAAGCGTCTCACAGGAAACCCGATCGATCGGTTATTGATCAGGATCCGTTCAGGTCATGGGTCCGTTTCCCTCCTGATCGGCGGGACATCCAGAAGGAGGAGAATCACAAACATGACTTGTAAGTTTGAGGGGTGTGTTCATCGTGTCTCAGAGGAGATGCTGCATGGCCTGCAGGTAAGCAGGTAAACCGGTAAACCGGTAAGCAGGTAAGCAGGTAAACCGGTAAGCAGGTAAACCGGTAAACCGGTAAGCAGGTAAACCGGTAAACCTGCTTCATCCCTCCACACCGGAGACAAGCAGGAGTCGCTGCTTGTGTTTGAGCGCCGTTGCTTCCGTGACCTCCTTTGACATCTGCAGGGTTGGTGCTAATGGGCGCGCCAGCCGCTAGCGCTTCATGCTATGAGACAAACGCCAGCATCAGGTGAACCCAGAGGAGTCACAGGGAGAGGAGTCACAGGTGAACCCAGAGGAGTCACAGGGAGAGGAGTCACAGGGAGAGGAGTCACAGGGAGAGGAGTCACAGGTGAACCCAGAGGAGTCACAGGGAGAGGAGTCACAGGTGAACTCATGGAGTCCAGGGAGGGAGAAATACTTCATACGTGTACTTCTACATGTCATAGACCGTATAAATATCTACCATATAGAGTTTTCAGACTAAATGTTATTGAAACACCGACGGTTGAGAAACTATAAAACTTGAAAGGAAAAATGTGACGTCGCTTTAATCCAACAAGCAGGAGGAGCTACAGGCTGTGTGGGAGGAGCTACAGGCTGTGAGAGGGTTTCTTGAACCTCATTGTCGGCCGTCGCCATCCTTCCTGTTTCATCCCGTCACTTCCTGCCCCCCCCCCCCACACACACACCCATGCATACTGATCAGGTTACTGCACCAGACATGAAAACACGCTTCACACGTCTTTACCACGCTAAGCTAAGCTAAGCTAAGCTAAGCTAAGCTAAGCTACTCTGAGTAAAAAGTGCTTTAATTGTAATGTATGATGTCATCAAAGGGTTTTATCTCTCAAACCTCAGCATGAGGAGCCGAGCTCGTGTTTGCACGAAGAACACAGAAAAGAAAAGATAGAAAACAACGGAGAGAGAGAGAGAGAGAGAGAGAGAGAGATGACAGGAGGGAGATCCGTCAGCGTTTGTTTCCTCAGGATGTGGTTACCACGACGACAAAAACGCTGAGAGGCAGCATCACTACCCGCTGGTCCTCTTTGACACCTGCGAGTGTGTGTGTGTGTGTGTGTGTGTGTGTGTGTGTGCGTGTGTGTGTGTGTGTGTGTGTGTGTGTGTGTGTGTGCGTGTGTGTGCGTGTGTGTGTGTGCGTGTGTGTGTGTGTGTGTGTGTGTGTGTGCGTGTGTGTGTGTGTGTGTGTGTGCGTGTGTGTGTGTGCGTGTGTGTGTGTGCGTGTGTGTGTGTGTGCGTGTGCGTGTGCGTGTAAAGTAGGAAGGGATGTGTGACAGGTTCAAAATGTGAAGAGGGAAAAAATTAGAGACAAAGAAAAAGCAAAACGATGAAGACGATCAGGAGAGAACGGAGGAACGTTAAACGACAAGGAATGGTAAAACGAGCCGCGTGCGTTTGTCTCGTCTTCCTCCGCCCTTCCTCCGCTCTTCCTCCGCCCTTCCTCCGCTCTTCCTCCGCTCTTCCTCCGCCCTTCCTCCGCTCTTCCTCCGGTCTTTCAGAGTAAAATAACAGAACTTTCTGTGAAGCTAGCGTTTGCTAGCGGTGTTAGCTTCTCTTTAGCTTCTCGTTAGCTCTGTAGTCATGAGCCCCCCCCCCCCTCCCCAGACGACTGCAGACATTCTGCGTGTCAGCTAGCATGCCCACCCAGTAGGAGCAGACAGAGTTAGCATGAATGCTAATATGACGTGTTTTAGATTCTAAAAACGTACAGAAATATTTCTCAGAATAAATCCCAGGTAAATAAATGTGCCACTAGCTACCAGCTAGCTGCTGCTGCTAACTCGGTTCTACTTGTGTCCTGTTAGCGTTCTAGATACACCCAGAGAACCATCATGGAGAACTTCTCCCACCACCGGCCATCGTTTCCAGTCGCTCCGCCCCACAGTGGCGAGCTGGGTGACCCTTCCTCTCAGCCCGTCCCGGATCCACCAGAGCCGGGCGGGAATAGGGCGGGAAAACTCTCGAGCTTCCTCTGGACGTCGAGCGTGTCCCCTGGAGGGACGAGGCCCGGTGTCGAGGAGGACGTGGACGGAGACGCTAACCTGGGAGGAGCAAACATCCAGTTTCAGGACGGTTGGTGTCTGGGAGTCAAGAAGGAGGCGGTCTGGGGGGGCTGGGAGGGAGCAGTGGGAGATCTCCTTAAAGCAGGCGCTGGCCATGAAGCTAGTGACATGTACAACGGGGAGGCTAACGTTAGCCACCTAGCCAACCTAGCCACTCCCTTCAGAGGTGTGACAGGAAGCTTCAGCGACAGCAGCGGAGACTATTTAGGACCAGGGGAAGACTTCGGGTCCAGCGGTGGTTCCGGTGAAGGCCAGGTCCAGTCAGCGGTGGGGGGGGCACCCTGGATCGGCTCCTTTCAGACGAGGACGGGGGCAGCAGACGCCCCCCTTAGCCGCGAGACGTCCACCCAGAAGCTGGACTCGTTCTCCGAGGCCTTCCTGTCCCAGCGTTCCCAGAGGAGAACGTTCCCTCTCATTCCCAGCAGGGGTTCCTCCGGACACGTCTACGTACCTGCATCCTCCGTTCTCAGTCCGCCTCCCACACCTGGGCCCCCCCCCGCCCCCCCGCCCTGGGAGGCCGGGTGTCCAGGGGCCTCCGTCGACGTGCTCCAGTTCTTCACCTCCAGCCTACAGGTTCTCCCATCCATCCATTCCTCTGGGATGATATGGAAGTTCCCACGGCTGCCACACGGCTCCTCCCAGCCGTCTGGAGAGCCCGACATCCTGGGGGGCGGCCCGAGGTCCAGCCATGGCGGCTACTTGGGCGGCGTTGCAGGTGAGATAGAAGAAGAAGAAGGTAAAGATGTATCTCAAGCTAAGCTAACCGATCCGTTCTGTTCCTTCTCCAGAGTCCCCATTCCTGACCTCGCTCCACCCCCCCAGCACCTTCTGCCCCTCCAGTCCTTCATCCCTCCATCACGAGGCAGCGGTGAAGGCGCCCCCTTATATAGTGTCCCAGAAAGGAAAGAATGGATCGGGACGAGTCAACCAATCACAGCTCCCGGTGAAACAGGAAGTTGTTTTATTCCTGCTAAAACAAAGACGGACGCTAACAGAATAAATGTTCTCCCAACAGCGGCTCGCCCAAATATACACTGGGACTCCATTTCCCAGCATCCTCCACTCCTCCAGGGACCAGAGGAGGGGCCGCTATACTCCTCGGCCCCTCCTTAACCCTTCACGGAGGGGTCTGGGCCTCTACTCTTCTCTGTCCTCCCTCCATCACGGCAGGGAGGAGACGGGAGGAGGAGGAGGAGGAGAGGAGGAGGAGGAGGAGCGCTCGGTGTTTCCGTGAGTTGCTCGAGGCCTCCCTCCGACCCGCTACGTCATTGTCCCTCGTTCTCCTCCACCTCCTTCCTTCCAGGTGTGTCAACGTGGGTCAGGACTTCCAGGCAGAACTCCCCCAGGGCTTCGGAGGAAGCGAGGAGGAGTCGCCATGGGAACAGCTGCTATGGAGACCTCTGGACTCCCTGGAGGAGAGCGGCGAGCTCCAGGACGAAGGTAAAGCTGTTCCCAGAGGGGACATTCCGGGGGAGGAATGCTGGAGACAATGATTCGCTGTCCTGTGTTGCTGCTCAGTGGACAAGCTGCTGTCCATGAGTAGTTCCAGCTGTTTACCAGGAGGGGGCAGCAACGCGGAGCTGGCCCTGCACTGTCTGCACCACTGCCGGGGCAACACTCTGGTAGCACCCCCCACCACGCTCTAACGCCCCCCCCCATCTGTCCACCCTGAACTCGCTGTCCTCTGTCTCCAGGCGACGCTGGACGTGCTGCTGTTCTCTCAGCCCCCGCTGGCAGGAAGTTACCATTACACCGGTAAACCGCTTCCTGTTTGCTTCCTGATTAACGGAGGACTGCTTCTCCCATCCTACGGCCTGCCTGCCTGTCTGTCTGTCTGTCTGTCTGTCTGCCTGTCTGTCTGTCTGCCTGTCTGTCTGCCTGCCTGTCTGTCTGCCTGCCTGTCTGTCTGCCTGTCTGTCTGTCTGCCTGCCTGTCTGTCTGTCTGCCTGTCTGTCTGTCTGTCTGTCTGTCTGTCTGTCTGCCTGCCTGCCTGTCTGTCTGTCTGTCCGCCTGCCTGCCTGTCTGTCTGTCTGTCTGAGTCAGTAGAGGAGCGGCGTTCCCACTCTCCGTACAATGGAGGCCTTTGTAGGAGGCCGGACCTCCTGACACTGTAATCCGACACCCCCCCCCCCCCCCCCCTCCGTTTACTGCATCTAAATCCACACAGAATCGGAACCTGCTTTGTCCTCAGCATGGGGGGGGGGTCATCATGTCCCAGCGAGTCACATGATGCAGACTGAGCTCTTCCTGTTTGTTTTCACTGCCCCCCCCCCCCGCCCCCCCGCTCCACAGGTAGCGATGTGTGGAGCGACAGTGAAAAGGTTCTCTTCGGCGCAGCTCTGGGAACGCACGGGAAGGACTTCTCACGCGTGCAGGAGACGGTACTGTCTCCGTCGATGATGTCACACTTCCTGTCTGTTGACCGCACACGCGTGACCTGCAGCCGTGTCCGTGTTGCAGGTGAGGACAAAGACCAGCGGCCAGTGCGTCGAGTATTTCTACCTGAGCAAGAAGCTCCGGGAGGAGGTCAGCGATGGAGGGGTGGAGCTGCAGAGGGGGGGGGTACGCCGTTATCCCACTTCCTGTTGTCCCGTTGGTGGAAGTCTGTTCCAATAGAATGCATTCTAATTGGTCCTGTCATCTTAGGCGACGCCCACCGGTCGACGGGTGAACAGGAAGTTCGAGCTGGAGGTGCCGGTTCCTGCGCCCTCATTGGCCAGCTTCTTCCCCTGCAAGCTGTGTGGAAAGTGAGTTGGACCAATCACAGGAGAGGCCGCTCTGGGTGTCCAGCTTTCCACTCCTCCCTCTCTCCTCCCTCTCTCCTTCTTCTCTTCCTCCAGAATGTTCTACAAAATCAAGTCCAGGAACGCTCACATGAAGATCCACCGGCAGACCCTGGAGGACTGGCCCGACCGGCACCAGCAGATCCTCGCTCAGCGTCTGGGGGGGGGGGCCAGCGTGGTAACCTACGGCAACACGCCAAACTCTCACGTGATCAGGAGTATTGATGAGGCAGGGGCCACCACGGCGCCGCCTTTCTGCCAGTCATGGGGCTCCTTCGGACGGAGCTCCGACCCAGCGGCGTTTTCCTGCGTCACAGAACAGAGGGACGACGGAAGGGGCGGGCCTATGGGAGGGAACGAGCCAATCCCATGGCAGTAGGGCGTGACTAATTCAGACGTGTTTGTGTTGTAATAAACGTTTATGTAAACGTTCTGCTCCTGTGTGACCTGACGGCTGGGAGGCGACCATTGAAACCACTAACTAGCTAACTAGCTAACGGGCTAATATCGACTCCTCTGGTCTCCGTCCGGTCTCTGAGGAACTCCAGACGGCGCCTCATCCTGATGAACGCGTGTCCGGATCAGACGGCAGCGCCAGAATGTTCATGGTCCTCCAATGGAGGTGATGCTACACGGCAGGCCGCCGCTCTGAGACTCCTCCTCCTCGCTCCTGAAGGAGGCGTGCAGCTTTTATTGACTCACGAACCATCGATCGGGGCTAATCCGTGGCGTCCCGTCAGGAATGTCGTGAACACGCAAGGGTTGGGAAACAATCACGAGCGAAGCCGAGTGCGATTAGCTGAAACTAAAAGAATAAGTCAGATTACAGAGGATCCGATTTCACCTTCCAAGTCGCTCTGACTTCATCATATCGGTCACTAGTGTTAGCATTATATGGTCATGCTAATTGATGCTATATTATTAGCTTAGTAACTAAAATAGCAGCATTTATCTTTGTTTACATACTTATTTCTCTGTTTCTAATTTATTCAATATTTTAAATCTTTATTATTTTCTTCCTTCTGACATCAGTCACAAACTCAATTCATTGACAACTAACTAATTAACTAACAAACTAACACTAACTAACTAGCTTCCTGCAGGAAATGAATCTTCTTCTTCTACATCGTCATCATATTATTTACATCCGGGTATTTTATCTTCCCTCCGCGGTTTTATTTAGTTCTGGCTCGCGCTCTTTAAAAGGTGCCGCCGTGCCGCTGCTTCCGTCCCGTCTTGCCCTCTTCTGGGATTGGTTGAGACCAAAGGGGGCGTGCTGGGTTGCATCATGTCAAAGGGGGGGATGAAGAGAGAGAGAGGGGGGTAGAGAGAGCTTAGGCGCTGTAGCGGACTCCTCCACCCGCCTGCCAGAGGCTGCTAGCTGCTAGCTCAGTTAGCCCCGTGGACACTTAGCACCTAGCTTCGGAGCCCCGCGCCTGACAGCGCGCGTGCGTCTCCGCTCCGAGCACGCGCTCCGCCGTCCCGGAGCCACCGTACCTGTGTTTACACGCAACGAGCCCGAACCGAGCCCGCACCCTCCGGGAGGTTAGCGAGCAACGAGGCATAAACACCAGACGGTGTACACTCGGTGTCCGGTTACTCCAGCGGATCACCGGCGGCGCTGCGCAACGTGAGTACCGGACGGGGGGCGGGACGCGGTTTGACCCCTGGGTGTCAGGGCGAGCCCCGGGAGCGTTGTCCCGGTTCAGCTGCTTCCGTCTAACGGAAAGGACATAAATCAATAAGTCTTAATATGGGTGTTTGAGATCCTGATTAGAAACACAAGTCCAGTCATGAGAAGCCTGACTCCGCCCCCACAGGTGAGGAAACACGAGCTGCGTCACTGAGCCAATTATACCTGGTGAAACCTGTTAGCCAGCAGGGGAACACACCTGAGGGTGAACGGCAGGTAAGCCGGGACCGAGGGTCCGACAGGTGATGCAAATGGGATGGATCCAGTGTTAGCCGTGGAAGGCCGACCCGCTGGTGTGTGTGTGTGTGTGCGCGTGTGCGCGTGTGTGTGTAATGAGTTGTTGCTCAACAAGCAAAACTAGCCAGACGACCTTTGACCGGTTCGGCCCAAAGTCAGGGTTGTGTGTGTGCGTGTGCATCAGACACACACGTCCTTTGATCTGTTAGAAGTCTCGATGTGTGAGCCAGAGTCCCTGGGAGCAGCCGGACCGGACCGGACCGGACCGGACCGGACTGGACCGGACCGTTTAGCAGTTTCCCAGCTTGTCTTTGCTTCAGAACCAACGTGGTTTAATTTGGGGCTCCGTCCTCAGTCTGGCCTCCAGCAGCACCGCTGCAGCCTGACCACAGGGGGGCAGCAAAGGACTGTCAGCGAGGTGCAGCAAAAAAACTGCTGCTGATTGGCTGGCATAACGAGGGCGGCTGCTGATTGGCTGGCATAACGAGGGCGGCTGCTGATTGGCTGGTATATCGAGGGAGGCTGCTGATTTGCTGGTATATCGAGGGAGGCTGCTGATTGGCTGGCATAACGAGGGCGGCTGCTGATTGGCTGGCATAACGAGGGAGGCTGCTGATTGGCTGGTATATCGAGGGAGGCTGCTGATTGGCTGCTAACGAGGAGGCTGCTGATTGGCTGGCGGCCTCTGATGGGTTCTCCTCTTATTCTATGATTAACATCCTTTTTCTCTCCTGTTGAACGGAAACGTTGAGCTGCTTCCTCTCTGCCCCCCCAGGATGCTGAGGTACTCCGTGGTCCGGGGGGGCCGTGGCCTACTGGCCGTGAGGAGGGCGTGTGTCACCTCCCACCACGCCCACTCCGCCCCTCAGACCCAATATCGACCAATAAAGAAAGTCATGGTGGCGAACAGAGGTGAGGTTCTGTCGCTGGTCTGGACCCAGACCGGACCGGATAGAACCGGTCTCCTCCTCCTGATGCTTTTAAAATCATTTTGAGCCTGAGGAAGAGGAAGGCGTGGCCTCTTTCTGGCTGATGGGGCCCGCCTCCGTCCCCTCATGTCTCCTCCTCTTCCAGGTGAGATCGCCATCCGTGTGTTCCGGGCCTGCACCGAGCTGGGCATCAAGACGGTGGCGGTGTACTCGGGAACAGGACACGGGCCAGATGCACAGGTACCGGTCCCGGAGGAACCAGGGTTCCGACCCAGAACCCCGGACGCCTGACTTGTGTTTCTCTCTCCAGGCAGAAGGCAGACGAGGCTTACCTGATTGGTAAAGGCCTCCCACCTGTCGCCGCCTACCTGCACATCCCTGACATCATCCAGGTAGCCAAGGTGAGAACCTGAGGGGGCGGAGTCTGTATGACATCAAGAGGGACTGGAAGGATCCAGGGGTTCGTACTGTTAAAACCGGGCAGCGGTCGTAGAAGGTCGCCGCCCCCTGCTGGAGAGGGTCTGTCCAACGCTGAGCATCGCGGCGTTACCATGGAAACGCGTGCGTGCGTGCGTGTGTGACCCGTCTAACCGTCGGGTCATCAACGGCGCCGTCCCGCCTCCTGCTGGCGAGCATCGAGGAGGCGATGGCTAGTGACCCGCAGCGTTATTTAGCTCGCCTGTAGCCGCAGGTGAGGGGCGTGTCCTTCGCTGACGGTCGCTCTGGTAACGCCACACACTGTCCCAGGACAACGACGTGGACGCCATCCACCCGGGATACGGGTTCCTCTCCGAGCGCTCCGACTTCGCCCAGGCCTGCGCGGACGCCGGCGTGATGTTTGTGGGACCGTCCCCGGAAACGGTCCGCAAGATGGGGGACAAGGTGGAGGCTCGCGCCCTGGCCGTGTCCGCAGGTACGGAGGAGGAGGAGTTAGGTGGTTTCTATCGGTGTACTTTAATTGAGCTGTTGTCATGACGATGGATGACTCACTTCCTGACGCCCTGGAGCTTCTCCTGTCGCCAACGCGGTTTGACCTTAACGTGACCTGCTTCCTGTCTCAGGTGTGCCCGTTGTCCCGGGAACGGACTCTCCCATCGCCAGCCTGCGGGACGCGCAGGCGTTCGCCCAAACGTACGGCTTCCCGATCATCTTCAAAGCGGCCTACGGAGGAGGGGGGCGTGGCATGAGGGTGGTCCGGGAGTACGAGGTGAGCCGACGGGAAGTCCTGGGGGTCACAGGAAGCAGGAAGTGGCTAGTTTAGCTAGGTGGACAGGTGGACTCACCTGTCTCCTCTCCTTCCTGTAGAGGGACTCACCTGTCTCCTCTCCTGCCTCTAGAGGGACTCACCTGTCTCCTCTCCTGCCTCTAGAGGGGGACTCACCTGTCTCCTCTCCTGCCTCTAGAGGGACTCACCTGTCTCCTCTCCTCCCTCTAGAGGGACTCACCTGTCTCCTCTCCTGCCTCTAGAGGGACTCACCTGTCTCCTCTCCTCCCTGTAGAGGGACTCACCTGTCTCCTCTCCTCCCTGTAGAGGGACTCACCTGTCTCCTCTCCTCCCTGTAGAGGGACTCACCTGTCTCCTCTCCTGCCTCTAGAGGGACTCACCTGTCTCCTCTCCTCCCTGTAGAGGGGGACTCACCTGTCTCCTCTCCTCCCTGTCCCCAGGAGCTGGAGGAGAACTACCAGCGGGCCTACTCCGAGGCGCTGGCGGCGTTCGGCGACGGAGCGCTGTTCGTGGAGAAGTTCATCGAGAAGCCGCGACACATCGAGGTGCAGATCCTCGGTGAGCCTCCACGCTAGCTCCTCCTCCTCACCTGCTCCTCTTCAGACACACTGAACCGGAGGAGGTGGGAGCTAATCTGCTAGCATGCTAGAACTCTGAGGCCGTTTGATGCTGCTCTGCTCCCTCCTCCCTGCTCCTTTCTCCCTGCTCCCTGCTCCTTTCTCCCTGCTCCTTTCTCCCTGCTCCCTGCTCCCTGCTCCTTTCTCCCTGCTCCCTGCTCCTTTCTCCCTGCTCCTTTCTCCCTGCTCCCTGCTCCCTGCTCCTTTCTCCCTGCTCCCTGCTCCTCCCTCCTCCTGCTCCCTGCTCATGGTATCATTTCTCCTTCCCAGGTGATAAATTCGGGAACGTCCTCCACCTCTATGAGAGAGACTGCTCCATTCAGCGCAGGCACCAAAAGGTGAATCCTCATTTTAAAGCTAACCCGGCTAATGCTTGGAGCGTTGCTACGTAGGTTAGCGTGAAGTGGGCGGGGCTACACAGGATCTATACCAGTGGAGATTAGCCGCGGCTAATGCTGCGCGAAGGGGAGGCGACCGCCACGATCCTTAGATACGGAGTTCCTGAACTCTGAATGACCCTAGAAAGAGGCTATAGATGCTGTCGTCACGGCGACGCTTTCATCGGGAGCAGCTCTGATATTTCATCCGTCAGCTGATCGACTTACGGATGCTAATCGTGTTAACGGCCTCCTCTTAATCCGACGAGCTGGAGCGCTGACGGGGCGCTTGCCCCCGCCCACTTAGCATCCCTCGCTAAGTGAAAGGGCTAATTATGCTAAAGCTAACGTGAGGAATGCTGCAGGTAATTGCTGATCAGGGAATGTGACGGTGTTGTGAGCTTAAATGATGCTTATTGGTTTTACATATCTGCTGCTCCTTTTATTTTGACGGGTTCCTGTGACATCATGACTAACTTCCTGTCTTTAAAGGTGGTGGAGATCGCGCCGGCCTTCCAGCTGGACCCTCACCTGAGAGACCGTCTCCACTCTGACGCCGTCAACCTGGCCAAACAGGTGAGCCCTGAAGCCGTGATGTCATCCTTCAGCAGGCGGGGCTCCCTCCGAAGGCAGCTCTGATTGGATGAAAAGCTTTTAGCTCTGTCCCGCGGCTGTGAACACAACACGTACCTTAACGCCGCCCCGGAGGAACGACCTCTGATGGGTCAAAGGTCGGATGAGAGGTGGAACCATCGTGGAGCTGGCGACCTTGAGACGACCTCCTTGTTCTGGTCCTCCACTCCTGTTAGTTCTGGGTCAAAGGTCGGCGTGCGTGTGCGCCAGCGAGGAAGACGTGACGCTCCTGAAGACGGGCGGCGGCGGCCGGTGAAGGGTCGGGGTCGACCCGACACGTGCTGTCTCCCACGTGCTGTCTCCCGCTTTGCTCCGCCTTCCTCTCTCTGCACGTTTAATTGATGGAGAACATCAGCTTTTATGAGCCGCGCGCCGCCGATGGACAGTAAATCGCTGTTAGCTGCCTTTTGTGGCTGTCTGCGTGGCCCCTCCCCCTCGCTCTCTGGCGTCGGCGTTTCCACTTTATGGCCACTTTGCTTCCAGACTGGGCACGGCTCCCCGTCCCGCCGCCGGTCCACCGGATCTGTACCCGCCCGTGTTCCTGCTGCGGCGGCGGCTCCGTGTGGCTGCAGATTGATTAGCTTGTCATGCTAATCGCTACTTCATTCGGAATGGCGAGCGTGTTTCATCGCAGCCGCTTCCTTTGTTCTGCTGCCTGATTGGCTCGTTCGTCCTCTCCTTGTTCTTCCTCTTAGCTCGGGTGGAAGCGACGGAGGCTAACGCTCAACATGCTAACTGTTACTAGCCATGTTGTGTTTGGGTAAAGGCAGCAACGGTTAGCGGTTAACGAGGTCATCGTGAGGTCATCGTGAGGTCATCGGCTGACACTGACACTCCCTCTCTGCTGGTACTGATTGATAAAGGGTCAAAGGTCAGCCAAAGGCCCTTCAGGTTTCTGCCGTTATTCAGCGCTCTGCCTGTTAGCTCCGCCCCCAGGCTGTCCTGCTGGAACGCCACAGGCCCCGTCTCCTCACTTCCTGTTCTCCGCCCAGCCATCTGGTCTCCCCACCTCCCTGCGTCTCCTCCTCCGTCTGTCCCCCCTGTGACCCTTCAGCCCTGGAAGAAAAGGCGTTTCGTTTGATCCTGAAGGGATGAAGGGATGAGAGGAGGTCTGGCTCCAGAGGGAGGGGTCTATTCTTAGGGTGTCTTGTTTCACTATTAACCACCACTAAATAAACGACTTGAATCCTCGTGGATTGAACGCCCCCCGCTCCGGTCCCCCTGCAGGTGGGCTACGAGAACGCGGGCACCGTGGAGTTCCTGGTGGACAAACACGGGAAGCACTACTTCATCGAGGTGAACTCCCGCCTCCAGGTGGAGCACACCGTCACCGAGGAGATCACAGAGTAAGTAGACCCCACCCACCTATGACATCATCAGCCGGCAGAACGGCGCCGTGTGTGAATGTTTTGCATTTGGGGGAGGAGGAGGGAGGAGGTGGGAGGAGGAGCAGGAGACGATGCAAGATGGAAGGAGGAGAGGAGGCTTCGTCATGGTTCCTCGTCACTGCCTCCTCCTCCTCCTCCTCCTCTCCTGCCAGATTGAACTCACCAGAGGTGAAAACCAGCCTGTGGCTCCGCCCCTTTATCAGGAAGCGTGACGCCCCTGATGAAGAGACGTTTGTGTAATAGTGATGTCATTCTTGTCTGCCCCCCCCCCCCCCCCGGTGTTCACGCCCTCTCTCTCTCTCTGACAGCGTGGATCTGGTTCACGCCCAGCTGCGCGTGTGCGAGGGGCGGAGCCTGCCGGAGCTGAACCTCAGGCAGGACAAGATCCGGGTGAACGGCTGCGCCATCCAGTGCAGGGTGACGACGGAAGACCCGGCCAGAGCCTTCCAGCCTGACACGGGCCGGATCGAGGTAGGAGCCGGAGCCCCGCCCCTTGTCCCGCCTCCTGGTGATGATTGAATGGCTCCTTTCAGCTGAAGAGGAGGCGCATCAGTGAGGTGGAGCTCCCTACCTCCCCACCTCCTGCTGTCCTCCTCCTCTGTTTGTTGGTGTGAGACGCTGTGTTTTATCATTCGTCCTCCTCTCTCTCCCCCCCCCCCCCTCGTTCGCCCCCCCCCTGCTGTCAGCGATTGTTTTTGCAGCTATATCTTGTTCCCTTTCTATTTTTACTCTCGTTTTAGGCCTGTTCTCTCTCTCTCCTCCCGTCTCTGCCTCCCCGTTTGTCTTTGTCTCTCCTCCTGCTCCTGCTCCTCCTCCCGTCTGTGCCTCCCGTTTGTCTTTGTCTCTCCTCCTGCTCCTGCTCCTCCTCCCGTCTCTGCCTCCCCGTTTGTCTTTGTCTCTCCCTCCTGCTCCTGCTCCTCCTCCCGTCTCTGCCTCCCCGTTTGTCTTTGTCTCTCCTCCTGGTCCTCCTGTGAGCTCATCGTTCTTGATTCTTTGGTGAACTCTGCAGACCGGCTCCTCATTAATCCACCAGCGTGTGGTTTCCATGGAAACGCGCTGTTTTAGGTGACTGGCGGTTGGCCATCGTCTCCGTGGCGTCCGTCCAACACCCACTCTGTTTCTGGGCGTGGCTGCAGATCGGGTCGCCGTGTGGAGGCTTGTGATTGGTGCCTCGTCCACGGTTACGTCCGGGGAGCGAGGAGGCGAGCGCCGTGAAATCACGTCCTGCGTTAAATAACGGGCAGCGAGCTGAACAAGGAGGTGAACAAGGAGGTGAACAAGGAGGTGAACAAGGAGCTGCTGCTGAGCAGGAGGCGGGGCTAAACCTGGATCTCTGCTTCTAATGAAATTAAACGTGGTATGGCTCCGCCCGTCAGATCCGGCACGGCGGCGGCGGCGCTTTGCTCGAGGAGATCCTTCCAATACGTTCCTCCTCCGTTGCCACGGCAGCGAGGAGTAAATCCAGACTCCTCATAACGGGAGTCTGACCTCCTTTTCTGAGCAAAGTCACAACTTTTAATTGGCATTAGCGGCGGCGGCGGCGGCGGCGGCGGCGCTCTGCATGTTAATGGAGGACAGGAGGCCTCCAGGGCCGCTCCTCGATGAATTAATCGGGGGGGGGGGGGGTTAAGTAAGCTGCTAGCATTAGCGACGGAGCCGGAACGGGAGTCTGACTGAGTCGGAGGCGGTTTGACGAATCAAACGTGTTAATGAGTCGTAATGGGTTCGGTTACGGCCTGCATTCGTCGCCCTGTCGCCATGGTAACGTGCAGCCAATTATCTCCTCCGAGAGCCGTGACCCGGATCAGTCCTCGGACCGACCTGACCCGCCAGTCTAGTTAGCTCTCGTTAGCCCTAGTTAGCTCTCGTTAGCTCTAGTTGGCTCTAGTTAGCTCTCGTTAGCCCTAGTTAGCTCTCGTTAGCTCTAGTTAGCTCTAGTTGGCTCTAGTTGGCTCTAGTTAGCTCTCGTTAGCCCTAGTTGGCTCTAGTTAGCGGTCCAAACCATCAGTTTGGACCACCAATCCTCTTTTCCTCTGAAGCGTTGATTGTCGGCGCTAACGCCACTCCCTCTCCCTCATTCCCTGTCTATGCCGCTCGCCCACCGTCGGTCTCGCTGCTAGAACAGATCAATAAATACATCGTTAATCTGGCGTGGAACAGGAGGAGCCAACGGGGCGTGACCTTGGTGGCGGCGGCGTTAGCCATCACGCTGGCTCCGGCTCTAAAGCGCCGCCATTGGCTCCCATTCACGTCCCTCGTCACGTAAATGTGTTCCGGCGCCGCCGGCACGCCACCGAGCTCTCCTCCGCTAGCACGTCATTCCGGAGCGTTTGGGAACGCTGAGCGGGACGCGGCCGCCGCCGATGGGTTCTGTGTCCGGTCGGGGTTCTGGATCCGGATGGGTTCTGTATCCGGTCGGGTTTAATGTTTCCATGACGGTGCCGATCCTGAAATAGAAGCTTTTATTTCTGCTTCCTGTCCTACTTAGAGCCTGCCCCCCCCCCCCCCACCTCCTTTCCCTCCTTTCCCTCCTTCAGATTTACTCGATTGCTGTGTCAGGAGGATTGATACACGCCCCCTAGTGTTTGATAAGGGTACCACGGCG
>NW_027181031.1:0-19000 GCF_040956055.1 Brachionichthys hirsutus
GGACCGTGTGGTGGCTCGAATCGAGGACTTGGGCAAAGAGCTCAGGGATCGATCCGCGGAGGACCGGCAGAAACTGGATACCATCTTGCGCCAGCAGGTAGAACTTTGTCGGCAGATCTCCGGACTGAGGACTGGCTTGGAAGGACTGAAGTCTCGCCTTGGCACACAAACCGAGGAATAACTAATGACCAGTTGCCTCTTTGGATTAAGCTAAGTTTTCATTTTGTCTGAATATTGGATCTATTATGTGTCCAGTCCTTGACAACCATCTCAAACCTGGGGTCTTCCTTGTTGCATTTTCTCCTAACACACTTTGATCTTCGAGTCAAATTTCCATTGATTTGCTTTGATACAGCTCTCTGTGAAGAGCCAACCTTTCAGCAATGGTCTGTGGTTTCTGATGACAGTGTCTACGAGATGTCAATTCACCAGTGTTCCCCAAGATTGAGGTAGTGTGTATGAAACTGATTGAGACAGTCATGGTATTTATAAAATATATATTATGTGTATTTTTATTATTGATTTACTCAAATTAAATATTAGGGTATTTTGGGATATTTTTATTTTTTCCGAACTGTAGGCCATAACTATAAAAAATAAAAATTTAAACAAATGCTTGAAAGATTTTCATTCAAGAATATAGACAACATATATGGTACTTTTCCAGGCTATTCTAAACTTTTGAAATGTATTTTTATATCTTCAACAAAAAAAAGTGAAATCACAAGCATTTAATTTGTGTGTGTGTTCAATTTCTGCACTCCAACATATTTTCAGAAAATTTAAATAAATGTAGGATTAGGATTTTTATATCTATTCTAAGTAACCAATGCATGTGTCCCTGTAGGAAAATTATATATTTCTAGAATAGAAAACCTTCAGAATTCTTCAGGTAATTTTGTCACACATTGCTTTCATAATAATTTGATGCAATCACACACGACAGCCAGTTACAGACTTACTTGCTGTCACTGTTTTGTACTTGGGATGTGATGATGGACATTGATTGTGTTGGCAGAACAGTGGAGGTCCAGTTGAAGCTGTCTGTGATATTGAAATCACAGCCCTCAGTGGTCAGTGGCAGAGGTCGGGTCATTGCAGTAGGAGGGGGGTATATAATGCCTCCAATGCTGACACAGAAGGAGGCAGCCAGCCCCAACAAAAGACCTGACAACGCTCCCTGTAGAAAAACTGTACGTTGAGTCTCATGTAACACCTCTCATTCAAAACAGGTCAACAGTGTAAATTATAAACTTGGATAAAGACAACAGGGAGGTAGATAATGAATTGACAGAGAAGGGAACACATGATAAACACAAGAGGAAGATGGGATAACAAGACACAGATTAAGTCTGGAACAAGAAGGGATAAGAAAAACAAAACAGGAAGGATGAAGCACAAATATAGTGATTCTTAAGGTAAGAAAGGTTTTAGTGAGGGAAGGACAGACTTACTTTGGAATTGACAAATGGACAGAAGATACCCAAAATGAATATGCCAAGTAAAGGACCTCCAGTAGAGCTAGTGATGACAACGCTCTCCTGTTTGAGAAGAGATCATCAAATCAAAATGAGGATGAAGACTCCAACGCCTGCTTCATTGTGGTAAGAAATTGCTTTGAAATTATTTTGAGCATTTTGTGTTAATATAAATTATTTTTCAAATTATTATTATTATTTTTCAAATTTCATGAAGCATATATGGTTCCTATCTGTGTCTATTAAATAATGGGAACGTATTCACAGATCAACTCTACCTGCATCATTGTTCCCATGGCTGAAGCCAATCCAGCCATGCCAATACCTAAAATCCCATAAAAGAAGGCTGGAAACAAATCACATTAGAAACAGATATTTTACTTCTGCACAATTTCACAGCTAGTTACAGCCTCAGTCACACGCTTGTGCTCATCCACTCACTCAGTCCTTTGGACATCCAGAACAGATGCTTCTCAGACATGTTAGTGTATGGTTTGATCAGGTCCTCCAGTGTCACTGCAGCCAATGCATTGATGCTGGACGACACTGTGCTGTGATTAAATACAGTAACAACAAAATTATAACATGTCAGGCATGAACCATCATATTTATGCAAGTTTACAAAGTCTTCCTTAGTGATTAGCACAGTTGTCATCATGATACAATTTAAAATGTTGAGTGTGGCCATTGGATCTATGGTGTGGGGTAACTTTCATGAGCATGAACCTTAGCGTGCCGCTACATACGGCTGCAAAAAATAGTCCAGGAAGGCCAGGATAGTCAGTCAAGATGTCCATCACCAAATACGGCATCAACTGAGAAGAGCATTTATGACATGGAATCTTATAAAGTGACACAATAGCGTTAATATTGTTATACTGTAAATTTTCTATTTGTGTGTTAAGCTATAAAGGCAAGTATAACAAACATAAACTTCAGCTGTACTAAGTATCTTGTTTTATACCTGATCAGGATCAGAGACTTGTCCAGATGTCCATGGGTCACAGTTCTTATAGAATGAGAAGAGGCACATTCCGACAAACACCGCAGACACCACGAAAGTGCACAGACCTAACATACAGATATACAGAGCTCTGGAAAAAGAAAGGAACAATGAAACTCAAATTCATGGAATCAGAATCAGAACAGATAATATTGTCATTACAAGTATAGTACGACAACAAAATTACATTCGATGAGATCAACGGCTAGAATCAACAACTGTGAACTGTCCTTGGGAATATGTTTTGGTTACAGAAACAGACAGGGCCAGCTACGAGGTGGACTCTCTCAGAGGCCATCTCAGGGGGGGGGGAGGACTGGAGAGCAGAAAATAATTCCAATATTCAGCCGAAACAAGATAATTTAACTTGATCCAAATCGGCAGTTGGTCTTTAGTTATTCCTAATTTCGGGATCCAAGATGAGACTTCAGTCCCTCCAAGCCAGTGCCAAGTCCGGACATCTGTCAATACAGCGCCACCTGCTGGTGCAAGATGGTATTCACTTTCTGCCATTCGTCCATTCATCGATCCCTGAGCTCACAGCTAAAGGTCCTTGATTTGAACCACCACACGATCACCCAAAACCCTGAAAAGCACTTTTAGATCCATGGTCAATTTATCAAGAACTTTGAATGCCGCAGTCTTGGAGACTTTCCGCTATACCAGGGCAACTCCCATCTCAATTAGCAGATACCACACCACCAATAAGCCAAATGGCCAAATATCTTCAGAGTCATCTACAGATAGGACCACGAGACAGACAACTCTCCATTTGTCGCAGGCATCCATGGCGTATCCTGCCACGAGGGTCCCATCTGAGCAGGTCGGCTCTTGCCTTTCTTCGATGAAAAAATGTTCTCCTCCGCGCCGCCATTACAATGGCAGCGTGTTCTACATGGATTGTGCAAAATAGAGAGAATTGTGTGTCGTGATCTGACAAAAGTGTGGTGTGCAATTGAGAATTGAGTGAAAAGCAGGACTTGTGCTTGTGTTTCTTCAGAATTGGTTCATGGAGTTGATACGTGTGTTAGAGGTTTCAGTGATTGCGTTTCAAGTTTGGATTTTTGTGTGTAGGCAACATTGAAAAACTATAAGGTGCTCTGCCTATTGCCTAATATACACAATGTCATATCCATCTCATACTGCGCCAAGGAGTGTTTTAATCACACAACAAGGTTAACGAATGCTTTCGTTTGAATGTTTTCCTAAAATATTTAGATTTTCATATCAAGTTGAAGTAAGTGCAGCACTGTCACTTATTTCCACAGTTCCTTGGAGAAATAACATAAAATCTGAGTTGAAACAGACAACAGTCTAAATGGTGAAAAAGAGTGTTGGAACTTCCCAGTCTATACCATCAGACAAGAAAAAAGACAGTCCACCCAGAAACCTACCGGTACATTAGGATTTATCACTGTCTTGTAGCTACCTCAGAAAAGAGGAAATAACCCACAAAGAAGAAAGTAAGTAAGCTGTCTTTGTCCTGCTACAGATCTGGAGTGTGACAAATGAAGAAGAGAACTCCAGCTGATTTAAATTTTCAAATAAAGGGTCCACGTAGTGCAAGATTTTTTTCTATGAAATACATAGACATGACAGTGTCCAATAAAAATCACAGCAAAGTGTGACTCACATTCTGGCATGAGTGAGGCTTTTGCAGGAGACATATCGCTGCACCTGGGATTGGGTAATCCCGTTTACAGCAGTCCAGCCCAACGTTTGCCCAATGACCATCGTCCAAAAAGTGTGTCTCCTCAGAGGGTTTGTGTCAAAACTGGTGAAACACAAAGATTCAGGTCACATTTGTTTATTAATTCATTATTCTATTCATAGTGTTTTAAACAATCCAGTTTGTTCAAAAGTGCAACACAAGAGACGACCTCAATTGTCTCGTCTACATATTTGAACAAGAGATTCAATGGTAAACTAGAAAAGTACTCAGAGAGCGCAGACCTCCGCCAAGCTGCTCATTCCCCTTGTATTTAGATTTACATCGTCCACATGGTGATCTGGATCATCGTCAAACGGTTCTAAATTGTGCTTGGTATCTTTATACACCAACCATGAAAAGTGAAAGTGAATCGGAGTTGATGTGTATTTTTAACAGATTCTAATCCATACATACACTTTGATAACTTTCTTCAAGCTACACATGATTCATAATTTTAGATACAAGCAAACTACCGCATTGATTTATTCTCTCTCTCAACCACTGGGGTTTCATACTCACTCCAAAAAGTTGAGTCTTCCTCCTTGTTGTGAATCAGAAATGATGGTGGAGAGGCCGCCTTGTAAGATCACAGACTTAATGATGACTGCCAGAACACCTGAAAGCATTATTCCGATCTAGGAGATAAAATAAGACACCGTTGGGTTGGGAAAATGACACCTAATGTTTGAAAATAAAGGTTATATTTTATTGTAACATTATTGGATTTAAATTACTAAATTTACTTTGATTGTATGTGCTACTACACTGTATTATCTTTAAATAGGATTGTGAATGGATGACATTTGTCACTAGTGAAACAGTTTGTTCTTTTTCTTTTGATTGGCAATGCTATTGAGGAAGAATCGCCTCTATTCTATTTTTATTTTTATTCAGAGCGAGACCTACCTGGAATACATCAGTCCACACCACTGCTTTCAGTCCTCCCTGTAGGGATATAGATCTTAATCAGATATCGGTTATTTCATTCATCCATACCTCTGTGGATAAAACCAATTAAATGTATTTAAATATAGTCAGTTTTCCATGGTACAACTCTTCTATGCAGTATTATGTTCATATTTATTTACTAACCAATGTGCAGTACAGAGTACACACAATGCCTGTTGAAATAATTCCACCCCACAGATCTATATCAGCAACTGTGGAGAGAGAGAACAAAGGATACCAAACAGAAGTCTCTAATAACACACTGAGGGATGTTAGTAGTATTCTGATGTTAGTAATAATTTGATGTGAAAAACGTGGACTGAAAACAACATACTTTGACTGAAAGCAAGGGCTGGACCATAGATGACAATTCCATTGTAGAGCATCTGTGTTAGACAGAGAAATCTCATGCAGACATAGATTACCTTCATGTATTAGATTTGATGCTTTAGTCTCATTAATAAACGTCTTGTCATTATGTATTGTAATGCAGCCTCGTGGGTAGTGCGGTCAGCAGGACCTGAGGCATATGATGACCTGTATGCCAGGTGAAAACCCCGGTTTATTCATACCTGCGAAGAGCCTAACCGCTACTCTACCCTAGAGCACAGCGGCTCAAGTCAGATATCAGCCCTCCGTTTCAATAGGGTTAACTGATCCACACTGTCTCATCCGGGGAGTTTACCCAAGGTCCAAGGTCGTGTAGGAATCAGTTTAGGCTGAGATTTGGTGAAGCATTAGCCCGACTGTATTCACTGCGTTTTATCTGAACTCTGCCCTGCTAACCCCCATGGCACTGGGGTCCTTGAAGAGACCCAACAATTATTAAGACCACATGCTACGGGTCCGGTCAGTTCGTGAACTGCTTCTTGGGTTTGGCGCAATTTATTTCTCTGGTTTATTTAGAAACCTGGATGAATTAGACTTCTAGAACAGCATCATAAATTCTTGTGTGAGGTGGAAAACATTTAGCGACTTAACATAGTCTTTAGAATCGTTTAGATGTTATTGTTGTATGACATGTCGGTTCGGTTTCTTGAGGTTCTCTGTTTGGTAAATTTTCGGTACAAAGAATGCAGAAAAAAATAACTTAAAATGCTTTTATTTAAAAAAATTAAAACAATAGAATTTGTATAAATAAATAAAAGCGGCCAATTTGGGTAATGTAAAAAAAAATCTTCAGGTACCTCGGGTCAACAGTGCAGAGTGATGGAGAGAATGTGGAAAGGAGGTGAAGAATTGTGTGAAGGAAGGCTGGAATGATGAGAGGATAGTATCAGGTGTGCTCTGTAGGAGAGAAGGGACAGGTCTACAAGACGGTGGTGAGGACAGCCATGATGGACGGCTTAGAGACAGTGGTGAGGACAGCCATGATGGACGGCTTAGAGACAGTGGTGAGGACATCCATGATGGACGGCTTAGCGACAGTGTCTCTGAGGAAAAGACAGGAGGCGGAGCTAGAAGTGGAGGAGATGAAGATGCTGAGGTTCTCCTTGGGAGTGACCAGGTTGGACAGGATTAGAAATGAGACAATAAGAGAGACAGTGAAGGTTAGACATTTTGGAGACAAGGTCAGAGAGACCAGACTTTGATGGTTTGGACATGTCCAGAGGAGAGACGGGGACTATATCGGTAGAAGGATGCTGAGGATGGAGCTGGCAGGGAACAGGACTAGAGGTCGACCCAGGAGAAGATACATGGACGTAGTGAGGGAGGACATGAGAGTGGCTGGTGTTGGGGAGGACGATGCAAAGGACAGGGTGAAGTGGAGATGGTTGATTTGTTCTCACTCACTGTCTGAACAATGAAGATCACAGTTCCTAGGAGACGGGTTGCTCTGTTGAAACGCAGCTCCAGATACTTCGTATTGACATAACGGAAGAGACAGTGTAAATATTTGTAAATAAATGGAGTCTAACTGATAATCATCATTTACATTATTTGTGCTCACTTTTGTATGGATACTAGCATTACACAGAAACATCCCATAGATAGAGGATGAAACAGAACATGACACTTATTTTTATCAGTTCTTATTATGGGTCAAAACAATTGCGCAATGGTAAATGTCCGCCGGTCTATTTCATGATATGCAATATGAAAAAAAATCATAAAAAATATGAAAAAAATAATAATCATGAAACGC
Source organism: Brachionichthys hirsutus (assembly GCF_040956055.1). NCBI lineage: Eukaryota > Metazoa > Chordata > Actinopteri > Lophiiformes > Brachionichthyidae > Brachionichthys > Brachionichthys hirsutus. The sequence goes on from NW_027181031.1 coordinate 7,287, forward strand.
ACTTAAACATATATACATACCTCATAGGTGCTGGTAACAGCCAGCCTGTAGAAGACTGGGAGAAAGATTTCAGACACCACCACCGCCGACAATGCTTGGCCCAATGCAACAAATACAAAGATGGCTCCATGACGATACACCTACAAAACGGAACATGTCTAATCAGTTCAAATCTGCATCAAATAACCTCTCGGGGGAAAATCTGTGGTCATGTGTTAATGTTTTTGCCTTGAAACCTTGATATGAAGAACTGTAGCAACCTTACCTCGGCTGGGGTGGACAGCACTGCGATGGAAGACGTGAAGCTGGCGGTCAAAGACATGGAAACGGGCAAGGCTGTCAGTCTTCGACCCCCGGTTAGGAAGTCTCTGGCGCTTTCTTGGTGCCTGTTGACCCATGAAAAGTAGACCCCGATGGAGGTGGAAACCACCAGCATGAGAGCGAACACCACATAGTCGGCTGCAACAAGGGAGCCAGCTACAAGAGAATCGGCTGACATTTTGCTTTGCTCTGGACTGACTAGCAAAACCCAGTTTAATATGAAGCTCTGCTCAGACGGAATCCAGTAATGACTAACTGAAGGTTAAAATGGAATTCACAAAGAAGGGCAGAATATATAGAACCCCCCCCCCCCCCCCCTGAGACATGACTAACTGAAATCCAGGCAAATCATCGCCTAACATGACACCGAAGTGAAGAAAAATAAACTAACTTTACCCCAAGTGACACTGACATTTAATGCCTTACAGAAATGTGTAACCCCAATATTAAATTACTCACTTTACTGCATAAAAAACTATTATCATTGTAAAATCACTTTCAACATATGATGCTTGAATTGACCACAATATTTCATCTTCATCTTCCGATCCCCTATTGTCCGTTACTGGGTTGCGGGTCGTTCTGGAGCCTATCCCAGCAGTCAACGGGCAAGAGGCGGGGTACACCCTGGACAAGCTGCCAGTTAAATGCAGGCCAACACACACACAGACAATCATTCACACACTCACGGGTTCATTCAGGTTCTATTTTGTAAGTTATCTTCTCATTTCTAATGTATGTAGCATAACCTTCCTGTTTGCTTCTGTTCATTTTAGGCAATGTGCTTTGTTCTGGTTTGAACTTTATTTTTGTTCCTTCATGCTGTCTTTTGTTTGTGTATGTCCTTTGTCCTTCCATTTTATTGTGAGGAAGGCTGAAGATGTAAGGGTAAAGGAGGAGAGAGGGAAAGTTGGAGCTATTCTGTGGGAATCTGACCTGTAGTGGGCCTCCGGGTCTGGGGGAAGACTAAATAAGGACAGTAAGGATGAAAATGTATGAGAAACAAATGAATATTTCAGATCAAAATATGATCATTTCGAAAATAATATTTTAGTGTTTATTTTTGAATACAGATGCACATTTGAAGCTGTGATTTCTTGGACCTTAATAAATGACAGAAAATAATTTTATATCATTACATTTTTTGAAACGTGTTTTAATAGTCTATGAGTCCAATATTTTTCTAGTGATCAATAGCAAATTTGAATGTAGACATTTTATGACAGACTATTGTTTTCATGCTGGAGTTATATTTAGTAACTCCATCTCGGCGTTACACAAATCAGGATTTTCAACTCCAACTCTCTTCTGTCTGCTCTCTGTCACCTTTGACCTTCCTTGTCTCCTCGTGACCTGAACAGAGAAAAACACAAAACAGAAGTCAGTAGCTGTCGTCAGTCTGCAGCGTCTGATATTGTTCTCTGCTGCAGCACGGACTCTGCCTTTGATGAACATGAACAGGTAATAAAAAGTTGTGTCTTCTTTCGTCAATGTAACCCTTGATTCCACGGTGGACCTCCGGCCCCCTGAAAGATATAAAACAGGATCAATAATGTTCATTTGTTGTATGCAAACACAAACAAAACTTATTGTTTTACCTGTCAGCAAGCTGACCACAAGTCCAACAATGAGAGCTGTTAGAGTTCCAACAGGACCAAAGTAGAGATAGGAAGGAGACTGCCAGGTATCTGCCAGCAGATGTCTGATGGTGGGAGAAGAAAATAATACCAATCAATCAATCAATCGACCTACCTTTCTATCAGAATCAGTTTATTGCCATTGCCAATGAGGGTTCACAGACTAGAAATTTTTCTCGGTGCAATCAGGCAACATGTAACACAAGGTAATGACAATAATAAAATGCAAGCTACAGCGCGATGCTCTAGGTATGCTGTAAAATAGTTAAGGAAGCATATGGATAGAGAACCCACCACAAAAACAGTAGCAGTAAAAACACAATCATGCAGTGCAAATAGAACAGTGCAAGCTATACTATGTGCTAATTGGGACGGGAGTTGCCCTGTTGTACCGGAAAGTCTCCAAGACTGCGGCTTTCAAAGTTCTGTATAAATTGACCATAAAAGTGCTCTTCGGTGCTTTGGGGGACCGTGTGGTGGCTCGAATCGAGGACTTGGGCAAAGAGCTCAGGGATCGATCCGCAGAGGACCGGCAGAAACTGGATACCATCAGGTAGAACTTTGTCGGCAGATCTCCGGACTGAGGACTGGCTTGGAAGGACTGAAGTCTCGCCTTGGCACACAAACCGAGGAATAACTGATGACCAGTTGCCTCTTTGGATTAAGCTAAGTTTTCATTTCGTCTGAATATTGGATCTATTATGTGTCCAGTCCTTGACAACCATCTCAAACCTGGGGTCTTCCTTGTTGCATTTTCTCCTAACACACTTTGATCTTCGAGTCAAATTTCCATTGATTTGCTTTGATACAGCTCTCTGTGAAGAGCCAACCTTTCAGCAATGGTCTGTGGTTTCTGATGACAGTGTCTACGAGATGTCAATTCACCAGTGTTCCCCAAGATTGAGGTAGTGTGTATGAAACTGATTGAGACAGTCATGGTATTTATAAAATATATATTACGTGTATTTTTATTATTGATTTACTCAAATTAAATATTAGGGTATTTTGGGATATTTTTCTTTTTTCCGAACTGTAGGCCATAACTATAAAAAATAAAAATTTAAACAAATGCTTGAAAGATTTTCATTCAAGAATATAGACAACATATATGGTACTTTTCCAGGCTATTCTAAACTTTTGAAATGTATTTTTATATCTTCAACAAAAAAAAGTGAAATCACAAGCATTTAATTTGTGTGTGTGTTCAATTTGTGCACTCCAACATATTTTCAGAAAATTTAAATAAATGTAGGATTAGGATTTTTATATCTATTCTAAGTAACCAATGCATGTGTCCCTGTAGGAAAATTATATATTTCTAGAATAGAAAACCTTCAGAATTCTTCAGGTAATTTTGTCACACATTGCTTTCATAATAATTTGATGCAATCACACACGACAGCCAGTTACAGACTTACTTGCCGTCACTGTTTTGTACTTGGGATGTGATGATGGACATTGATTGTGTTGGCAGAACAGTGGAGGTCCAGTTGAAGCTGTCTGTGATATTGAAATCACAGCCCTCAGTGGTCAGTGGCAGAGGTCGGGTCATTGCAGTAGGAGGGGGGTATATAATGCCTCCAATGCTGACACAGAAGGAGGCAGCCAGCCCCAACAAAAGACCTGACAACGCTCCCTGTAGAAAAACTGTACGTTGAGTCTCATGTAACACCTCTCATTCAAAACAGGTCAACAGTGTAAATTATAAACTTGGATAAAGACAACAGGGAGGTAGATAATGAATTGACAGAGAAGGGAACACATGATAAACACAAGAGGAAGATGGGATAACAAGACACAGATTAAGTCTGGAACAAGAAGGGATAAGAAAAACAAAACAGGAAGGATGAAGCACAAATATAGTGATTCTTAAGGTAAGAAAGGTTTTAGTGAGGGAAGGACAGACTTACTTTGGAATTGACAAATGGACAGAAGATACCCAAAATGAATATGCCAAGTAAAGGACCTCCAGTAGAGCTAGTGATGACAACGCTCTCCTGTTTGAGAAGAGATCATCAAATCAAAATGAGGATGAAGACTCCATCACCTGCTTCATTGTGGTAAGAAATTGCTTTGAAATTATTTTGAGCATTTTGTGTTAATATAAATTATTTTTCAAATTATTATTATTATTTTTCAAATTTCATGAAGCATATATGGTTCCTATCTGTGTCTATTAAATAATGGGAACGTATTCACAGATCAACTCTACCTGCATCATTGTTCCCATGGCTGAAGCCAATCCAGCCATGCCAATACCTAAAATCCCATAAAAGAAGGCTGGAAACAAATCACATTAGAAACAGATATTTTACTTCTGCACAATTTCACAGCTAGTTACAGCCTCAGTCACACGCTTGTGCTCATCCACTCACTCAGTCCTTTGGACATCCAGAACAGATGCTTCTCAGACATGTTAGTGTATGGTTTGATCAGGTCCTCCAGTGTCACTGCAGCCAATGCATTGATGCTGGACGACACTGTGCTGTGATTAAATACAGTAACAACAAAATTATAACATGTCAGGCATGAACCATCATATTTATGCAAGTTTACAAAGTCTTCCTTAGTGATTAGCACAGTTGTCATCATGATACAATTTAAAATGTTGAGTGTGGCCATTGGATCTATGGTGTGGGGTAACTTTCATGAGCATGAACCTTAGCGTGCCGCTACATACGGCTGCAAAAAATAGTCCAGGAAGGCCAGGATAGTCAGTCAAGATGTCCATCACCAAATACGCCACCAACTGAGAAGGGCATTTATGACATGGAATCTTATAAAGTGACACAATAGCGTTAATATTGTTATACTGTAAATTTTCTATTTGTGTGTTAAGCTATAAAGGCAAGTATAACAAACATAAACTTCAGCTGTACTAAGTATCTTGTTTTATACCTGATCAGGATCAGAGACTTGTCCAGATGTCCATGGGTCACAGTTCTTATAGAATGAGAAGAGGCACATTCCGACAAACACCGCAGACACCACGAAAGTGCACAGACCTAACATACAGATATACAGAGCTCTGGAAAAAGAAAGGAACAATGAAACTCAAATTCATGGAATCAGAATCAGAACAGATAATATTGTCATTACAAGTATAGTACGACAACAAAATTACATTCGATGAGATCAACGGCTAGAATCAACAACTGTGAACTGTCCTTGGGAATATGTTTTGGTTACAGAAACAGACAGGGCCAGCTACGAGGTGGACTCTCTCAGAGGCCATCTCAGGGGGGGGGGAGGACTGGAGAGCAGAAAATAATTCCAATATTCAGCCGAAACAAGATAATTTAACTTGATCCAAATCGGCAGTTGGTCTTTAGTTATTCCTAATTTCGGGATCCAAGATGAGACTTCAGTCCCTCCAAGCCAGTGCCAAGTCCGGACATCTGTCAATACAGCGCCACCTGCTGGTGCAAGATGGTATTCACTTTCTGCCATTCGTCCATTCATCGATCCCTGAGCTCACAGCTAAAGGTCCTTGATTTGAACCACCACACGATCACCCAAAACCCTGAAAAGCACTTTTAGATCCATGGTCAATTTATCAAGAACTTTGAATGCCGCAGTCTTGGAGACTTTCCGCTATACCAGGGCAACTCCCATCTCAATTAGCAGATACCACACCACCAATAAGCCAAATGGCCAAATATCTTCAGAGTCATCTACAGATAGGACCACGAGACAGACAACTCTCCATTTGTCGCAGGCATCCATGGCGTATCCTGCCACGAGGGTCCCATCTGAGCAGGTCGGCTCTTGCCTTTCTTCGATGAAAAAATGTTCTCCTCCGCGCCGCCATTACAATGGCAGCGTGTTCTACATGGATTGTGCAAAATAGAGAGAATTGTGTGTCGTGATCTGACAAAAGTGTGGTGTGCAATTGAGAATTGAGTGAAAAGCAGGACTTGTGCTTGTGTTTCTTCAGAATTGGTTCATGGAGTTGATACGTGTGTTAGAGGTTTCAGTGATTGCGTTTCAAGTTTGGATTTTTGTGTGTAGGCAACATTGAAAAACTATAAGGTGCTCTGCCTATTGCCTAATATACACAATGTCATATCCATCTCATACTGCGCCAAGGAGTGTTTTAATCACACAACAAGGTTAACGAATGCTTTCGTTTGAATGTTTTCCTAAAATATTTAGATTTTCATATCAAGTTGAAGTAAGTGCAGCACTGTCACTTATTTCCACAGTTCCTTGGAGAAATAACATAAAATCTGAGTTGAAACAGACAACAGTCTAAATGGTGAAAAAGAGTGTTGGAACTTCCCAGTCTATACCATCAGACAAGAAAAAAGACAGTCCACCCAGAAACCTACCGGTACATTAGGATTTATCACTGTCTTGTAGCTACCTCAGAAAAGAGGAAATAACCCACAAAGAAGAAAGTAAGTAAGCTGTCTTTGTCCTGCTACAGATCTGGAGTGTGACAAATGAAGAAGAGAACTCCAGCTGATTTAAATTTTCAAATAAAGGGTCCACGTAGTGCAAGATTTTTTTCTATGAAATACATAGACATGACAGTGTCCAATAAAAATCACAGCAAAGTGTGACTCACATTCTGGCATGAGTGAGGCTTTTGCAGGAGACATATCGCTGCACCTGGGATTGGGTAATCCCGTTTACAGCAGTCCAGCCCAACGTTTGCCCAATGACCATCGTCCAAAAAGTGTGTCTCCTCAGAGGGTTTGTGTCAAAACTGGTGAAACACAAAGATTCAGGTCACATTTGTTTATTAATTCATTATTCTATTCATAGTGTTTTAAACAATCCAGTTTGTTCAAAAGTGCAACACAAGAGACGACCTCAATTGTCTCGTCTACATATTTGAACAAGAGATTCAATGGTAAACTAGAAAAGTACTCAGAGAGCGCAGACCTCCGCCAAGCTGCTCATTCCCCTCGTATTTAGATTTACATCGTCCACATGGTGATCTGGATCATCGTCAAACGGTTCTAAATTGTGCTTGGTATCTTTATACACCAACCATGAAAAGTGAAAGTGAATCGGAGTTGATGTGTATTTTTAACAGATTCTAATCCATACATACACTTTGATAACTTTCTTCAAGCTACACATGATTCATAATTTTAGATACAAGCAAACTACCGCATTGATTTATTCTCTCTCTCAACCACTGGGGTTTCATACTCACTCCAAAAAGTTGAGTCTTCCTCCTTGTTGTGAATCAGAAATGATGGTGGAGAGGCCGCCTTGTAAGATCACAGACTTAATGATGACTGCCAGAACACCTGAAAGCATTATTCCGATCTAGGAGATAAAATAAGACACCGTTGGGTTGGGAAAATGACACCTAATGTTTGAAAATAAAGGTTATATTTTATTGTAACATTATTGGATTTAAATTACTAAATTTACTTTGATTGTATGTGCTACTACACTGTATTATCTTTAAATAGGATTGTGAATGGATGACATTTGTCACTAGTGAAACAGTTTGTTCTTTTTCTTTTGATTGGCAATGCTATTGAGGAAGAATCGCCTCTATTCTATTTTTATTTTTATTCAGAGCGAGACCTACCTGGAATACATCAGTCCACACCACTGCTTTCAGTCCTCCCTGTAGGGATATAGATCTTAATCAGATATCGGTTATTTCATTCATCCATACCTCTGTGGATAAAACCAATTAAATGTATTTAAATATAGTCAGTTTTCCATGGTACAACTCTTCTATGCAGTATTATGTTCATATTTATTTACTAACCAATGTGCAGTACAGAGTACACACAATGCCTGTTGAAATAATTCCACCCCACAGATCTATATCAGCAACTGTGGAGAGAGAGAACAAAGGATACCAAACAGAAGTCTCTAATAACACACTGAGGGATGTTAGTAGTATTCTGATGTTAGTAATAATTTGATGTGAAAAACGTGGACTGAAAACAACATACTTTGACTGAAAGCAAGGGCTGGACCATAGATGACAATTCCATTGTAGAGCATCTGTGTTAGACAGAGAAATCTCATGCAGACATAGATTACCTTCATGTATTAGATTTGATGCTTTAGTCTCATTAATAAACGTCTTGTCATTATGTATTGTAATGCAGCCTCGTGGGTAGTGCGGTCAGCAGGACCTGAGGCATATGATGACCTGTATGCCAGGTGAAAACCCCGGTTTATTCATACCTGCGAAGAGCCTAACCGCTACTCTACCCTAGAGCACAGCGGCTCAAGTCAGATATCAGCCTTCCGTTTCAATAGGGTTAACTGATCCACACTGTCTCATCCGGGGAGTTTACCCAAGGTCCAAGGTCGTGTAGGAATCAGTTTAGGCTGAGATTTGGTGAAGCATTAGCCCGACTGTATTCACTGCGTTTTATCTGAACTCTGCCCTGCTAACCCCCATGGCACTGGGGTCCTTGAAGAGACCCAACAATTATTAAGACCACATGCTACGGGTCCGGTCAGTTCGTGAACTGCTTCTTGGGTTTGGCGCAATTTATTTCTCTGGTTTATTTAGAAACCTGGATGAATTAGACTTCTAGAACAGCATCATAAATTCTTGTGTGAGGTGGAAAACATTTAGCGACTTAACATAGTCTTTAGAATCGTTTAGATGTTATTGTTGTATGACATGTCGGTTCGGTTTCTTGAGGTTCTCTGTTTGGTAAATTTTCGGTACAAAGAATGCAGAAAAAAATAACTTAAAATGCTTTTATTTAAAAAAATTAAAACAATAGAATTTGTATAAATAAATAAAAGCGGCCAATTTGGGTAATGTAAAAAAAAATCTTCAGGTACCTCGGGTCAACAGTGCAGAGTGATGGAGAGAATGTGGAAAGGAGGTGAAGAATTGTGTGAAGGAAGGCTGGAATGATGAGAGGATAGTATCAGGTGTGCTCTGTAGGAGAGAAGGGACAGGTCTACAAGACGGTGGTGAGGACAGCCATGATGGACGGCTTAGAGACAGTGGTGAGGACAGCCATGATGGACGGCTTAGAGACAGTGGTGAGGACATCCATGATGGACGGCTTAGCGACAGTGTCTCTGAGGAAAAGACAGGAGGCGGAGCTAGAAGTGGAGGAGATGAAGATGCTGAGGTTCTCCTTGGGAGTGACCAGGTTGGACAGGATTAGAAATGAGACAATAAGAGAGACAGTGAAGGTTAGACATTTTGGAGACAAGGTCAGAGAGACCAGACTTTGATGGTTTGGACATGTCCAGAGGAGAGACGGGGACTATATCGGTAGAAGGATGCTGAGGATGGAGCTGGCAGGGAACAGGACTAGAGGTCGACCCAGGAGAAGATACATGGACGTAGTGAGGGAGGACATGAGAGTGGCTGGTGTTGGGGAGGACGATGCAAAGGACAGGGTGAAGTGGAGATGGTTGATTTGTTCTCACTCACTGTCTGAACAATGAAGATCACAGTTCCTAGGAGACGGGTTGCTCTGTTGAAACGCAGCTCCAGATACTTCGTATTGACATAACGGAAGAGACAGTGTAAATATTTGTAAATAAATGGAGTCTAACTGATAATCATCATTTACATTATTTGTGCTCACTTTTGTATGGATACTAGCATTACACAGAAACATCCCATAGATAGAGGATGAAACAGAACATGACACTTATTTTTATCAGTTCTTATTATGGGTCAAAACAATTGCGCAATGGTAAATGTCCGCCGGTCTATTTCATGATATGCAATATGAAAAAAAATCATAAAAAATATGAAAAAAATAATAATCATGAAACGCACTTAAACATATATACATACCTCATAGGTGCTGGTAACAGCCAGCCTGTAGAAGACTGGGAGAAAGATTTCAGACACCACCACCGCCGACAATGCTTGGCCCAATGCAACAAATACAAAGATGGCTCCATGACGATACACCTACAAAACGGAACATGTCTAATCAGTTCAAATCTGCATCAAATAACCTCTCGGGGGAAAATCTGTGGTCATGTGTTAATGTTTTTGCCTTGAAACCTTGATATGAAGAACTGTAGCAACCTTACCTCGGCTGGGGTGGACAGCACTGCGATGGAAGACGTGAAGCTGGCCGTCAAAGACATGGAAACGGGCAAGGCTGTCAGTCTTCGACCCCCGGTTAGGAAGTCTCTGGCGCTTTCTTGGTGCCTGTTGACCCATGAAAAGTAGACCCCGATGGAGGTGGAAACCACCAGCATGAGAGCGAACACCACATAGTCGGCTGCAACAAGGGAGCCAGCTACAAGAGAATCGGCTGACATTTTGCTTTGCTCTGGACTGACTAGCAAAACCCAGTTTAATATGAAGCTTTGCTCAGACGGAATCCAGTAATGACTAACTGAAGGTTAAAATGGAATTCACAAAGAAGGGCAGAATATATAGAACCCCCCCCCCCCCCCCTGAGACATGACTAACTGAAATCCAGGCAAATCATCGCCTAACATGACACCGAAGTGAAGAAAAATAAACTAACTTTACCCCAAGTGACACTGACATTTAATGCCTTACAGAAATGTGTAACCCCAATATTAAATCACTCACTTTACTGCATAAAAAACTATTATCATTGTAAAATCACTTTCAACATATGATGCTTGAATTGACCACAATATTTCATCTTCATCTTCCGATCCCCTATTGTCCGTTACTGGGTTGCGGGTCGTTCTGGAGCCTATCCCAGCAGTCAACGGGCAAGAGGCGGGGTACACCCTGGACAAGCTGCCAGTTAAATGCAGGCCAACACACACACAGACAATCATTCACACACTCACGGGTTCATTCAGGTTCTATTTTGTAAGTTATCTTCTCATTTCTAATGTATGTAGCATAACCTTCCTGTTTGCTTCTGTTCATTTTAGGCAATGTGCTTTGTTCTGGTTTGAACTTTATTTTTGTTCCTTCATGCTGTCTTTTGTTTGTGTATGTCCTTTGTCCTTCCATTTTATTGTGAGGAAGGCTGAAGATGTAAGGGTAAAGGAGGAGAGAGGGAAAGTTGGAGCTATTCTGTGGGAATCTGACCTGTAGTGGGCCTCCGGGTCTGGGGGAAGACTAAATAAGGACAGTAAGGATGAAAATGTATGAGAAACAAATGAATATTTCAGATCAAAATATGATCATTTCGAAAATAATATTTTAGTGTTTATTTTTGAATACAGATGCACATTTGAAGCTGTGATTTCTTGGACCTTAATAAATGACAGAAAATAATTTTATATCATTACATTTTTTGAAACGTGTTTTAATAGTCTATGAGTCCAATATTTTTCTAGTGATCAATAGCAAATTTGAATGTAGACATTTTATGACAGACTATTGTTTTCATGCTGGAGTTATATTTAGTAACTCCATCTCGGCGTTACACAAATCAGGATTTTCAACTCCAACTCTCTTCTGTCTGCTCTCTGTCACCTTTGACCTTCCTTGTCTCCTCGTGACCTGAACAGAGAAAAACACAAAACAGAAGTCAGTAGCTGTCGTCAGTCTGCAGCGTCTGATATTGTTCTCTGCTGCAGCACGGACTCTGCCTTTGATGAACATGAACAGGTAATAAAAAGTTGTGTCTTCTTTCGTCAATGTAACCCTTGATTCCACGCTGGACCTCCGGCCCCCTGAAAGATATAAAACTGGATCAATAATGTTCATTTGTTGTATGCAAACACAAACAAAACTTATTGTTTTACCTGTCAGCAAGCTGACCACAAGTCCAACAATGAGAGCTGTTAGAGTTCCAACAGGACCAAAGTAGAGATAGGAAGGAGACTGCCAGGTATCTGCCA
>NW_027181032.1:0-19000 GCF_040956055.1 Brachionichthys hirsutus
ACACGGTGGTTGGTAGCAATACCAACCACCCCACAGTGCGGGGTAGGAAACTCGAGGCATTAACAAAGTCATACTTGTCGGATAATGAGGTGCTATTTCAGACCACAGCGTGTTGCACTGGAGCTGTGCTTTTTCCTTATGCGACGTCGTACTGCATTCTCGGTGGTGCAGTGGGTAGCACGCTTGACTCCCGGCCGGAAGGTCCTGGGTTCGAAACCAAGGGGTGCAACATGTGTTGTTGTTTTTTTTTACAAGAATTTGAGGTTTGTTGTTTGGTCCTCGGCAGCTGTGTTGGATCAGTCGTTCTTCGCCTCTGCACTTTGTGACGATGCTGGAGAGACACTGATTTTGGGTGTGAGAGTTATTATTGCGTGTGGATTTTGGTTCATGGGTTAATGTGGCTTCCAGTGTGTGTGTCTCTAGTTCAGCTTTTCCCAACCGGTGTGCCGCGAGAGGTCGTCAGGTGTGCCGTGAGAAATTTTCCAAAAAAATACATATATATTTTTTATTTTTTATAATATCACGTAATTAACATTGTCGGGTGTCCGCGCTGTAATAAAGTGTGTGTGCCGCCCGTAGATCGCTCTTCAGACTTTGAAGTGAACGACAAGAGCTGGTTTCCGTCATTGTGAGCCAAAAAAAAAGTCTGTTAAAGTCTAACGTGATTGGTCGAGATGTGTGTGTGTGGGCGTGTGCGTGTCCACAACGAGCAGGGGGTGGGGGGTGTTTACGCACACGCAGCGCAGCGAGCGGACGAAACGAAAGGGAGGCAGGGAGAGAGAGAACTTTAGACCAGAGACAAACGACGCGCTAGAAAGGGTGAGGAAAAAAACGAGCGATAGAAAACGTAGAAATCTGGACACATTTTAATGCGGTTGACACAAAGGCAAAATAAAATAAAGTAAGATCGTATCTTGAGGAGCCGCTTATCCAAAGAAGTGCAGACCCACTGAGCTGGTGGGAGTCCAGGTGTTCAGTCTACCCACGTCTTACACACGGAGATTGAGACTGTATCGTGGCAACATCTGTCCCCTCAGAGAGAATCTTCTCCAGAACAGGACAGATGATAACAGAAAGGAGAAACAGGATCAGCACCTCCAAGCTGAGCCACTTGGTTTCCTTTGATGCCAATCTTCAGTAAAACAGTAGAACTGTTACCTGATGCTGCTTTATCTTTTGCACTTTTTAATTTATGTTTTCTTGTTGTGTTGTTTGAGATTTAAATGCAGAGATTTGACCTTGTTCTCTGTGAGATGTGTTTGGTTTGGTTTTGTATTTTATATTATATAATATGTTTATTGTAGCTAGCAGTGCAAAGAGGATTTAAATAAAGACATTTAATAAACATTTGATATATTGCATGTTTTTACATAAGTAGCTAATTTTACACTGCACATGATTTGGTATTAAATTAATTTTGTCAACAACAAAAAAATCTGAGGAGCCACTTGGGAGCCAAAAGAACCGGCTCTCTTAAAAGAGCTGGAATTTCCATCACTACACTGAACTGGAACAAGATGGTGGTTTAAAGCTAAACTTTGCTGATCTTCCTTTGGACAGTTTCTGGTTATCTGTTGCCAAGGAGTTCCCCGTTCTAGCCAACAAAGCTATTCTGACATTGCTCCCATTTTCAACCACATATCTGTGTGAGCTGAGCTTCTCAAGCTCGACGGCGATAAAAACTACAAGCAGAGAGAGACTGAGAGCTGATGAGGAAGAGCTTCGTGTGTGTCTTCATTTTGTGTTCATCGAAACAGCCCCAGGTTTCCCACTAAGTATAAATACATAAAAAAAACTATATTATTAATTATATGTATTATAATAAAGGTCATCTAATCTAATATGTACTGTTAGAGTGTAATTTTGTGTCATTTTGGTTGGGGGTGTGCCGCAGGATTTTGTAAATGTAAAAAATGTGCCGCGGCTCAAAAAAGGTTGGGAAACACTGCGCTAGACTAACACTTTTATTTTGAAACTTTCAGCGGAAGTTCCATCATTGTGATTGTGACTTCCGCTATTTAACGCCGGGCATTAGTGACGTCAGAAGTGTGTCTTGCACCGGACCGCACGGCCAGGTTTGGCATTTTCTAGCGTCGAAAGCGCTTAAAATGAGATAAGAGGAGTTAAAGGAGACCAAACGAATCCGAAGGCTTTGAAAGGGTAAAATGAATTTCCCGATTTATGACATTTTAACCGATTCGCGCGCAATATAATATGCTAACGGTAGCTAGGCGCAGCTAGCTCGAGCAGCTTTTGTATTTTCTCCAAATCCCTTTTTTCTGTTTTGTTCTCACGCCGATCCTAAATACCGCTCGTTTTCTGTGAGTGTCCCTTTGTTTCATGTCACATAAAAAAGACCGATGTGAGAAAGTAATAAGGCCAAAAAAAAAAGGAACTCCTGTTCGTCAAATGACGATAAATTAACTTGTAGGAATGTTTATGGGATTCTGAGCCGCGAGAGAAATCAGACACCCTCAGGTGAGCTCTTTTGTTGAGCTGCACCCAGGTGTGGCTGGGGGGGGTAATGAGATGCAGTTTAGCATCTAACCGGAAGTGCAATTACGAGACAAATATTCAGGTTAAAAAGATTTTACACTTGTTACGTGCACAGATTTGGTGTTTGGAAGATTCTACAACAATAATATACGGTGTCTTAATCCTCCTTTTCTGTTCAGAGATGGTTTCTCCAGAACTGGCTTCTTTAACTCCTCTTTAAGCGTGTGTGCGTGTGTGTGTGTGTGTGTGTGCGCGTGCGTGGAGCAAATGGCACAAACAACTTTCAGGTGACTTCAACCTTCCTCGGCTGGAGGCCCAGAACTCTTTTTGTTGTTTTTGTCATTAGATGTTATTCTGTCTCTCTCACAGTCCTCAAAAATGCTGAGTCGACCTCTGACCCTGAAGGACAGCGATGGCAGGGCTTGGGGGCGGCGACGGCGACGCCGCATCCAGCTCGGCCTTCGGCTGGCGATGAGGCCGATGGCGGCGCGTCTGAAACGGGTTCGTTTTGATGGATGGGAAGTCCGTTTGAGAACTTCTGTTTCCACGCAGACCAGCTGAGCGAGGGAACTCGCTGCCTTTTTGTTGTCCTTCAGGAGTTGTGTCTCCGCCTGTGTCTCCTTGGAGCGTCTCCTCCGCAGCTTCCTCTCCATCTCGCTCTATTGTCTCCTCTCCTCATGAGTCACCCTCTGCTCCCTCTCTCCTCTATCACACTGCAGTCTTAACTTCTCCCGCTCATTCCCCCTCTCCCAGCCCTCCACCACCCCCATGCTGCGGTTCTCAGCAGTTGCCATGGAGACGATATTTGAGTCGGCGAGGGGCGTAACTTGTTTGAGTCCCCTGAGGCCATTGAAGGACTGGACAGCCCCGCCTGGCCTGAACAACGACCACTGGTTGGTTGGCTCTAATATTAACCCTTATTAATATTCATGAGTATTAGTACATCATAATATTGCACTTAGAGCATTAACTATAACTTTCCTTTCTCCTTGCAGCTATGTGCGTACGCCTACGCCCAGGTGAATACAAATATACCCTATTTTAATGTCTTATTTCTTTGTGCGTCATTTTTAATTGGTGTGCGGTTCGTGCATTTTAAGTAATTTATATCTCTAACGGCCCAGCTTCTCCCGCCCGGCGACTTCAGAAGCAGCGGTCCAATCACAGCTCCCGTTGCCTACGCCTCCCCCGGCGACGGTCTCTTCCGTCGCCGTCATCTTCAGCCAATGGACTATCTGCTCTGCTTTCCACGAGCCAATCGACAGCAGGCCCAGAGTTTCTCAGCACAAATGGAGAGGTGGATATTTTTTTTGTTGTTTCCTATTTTTTATTGTCAAGTCATTTTTACTCATAGTTTCCACTGATTGGATCTCTGTGTCCATTTTATGTCAGCGAGCCAAACGCGTCTCACAGATTCGAATCCGGCGGGCATCACCGCGTGAAACGTTGCTCACGCCAATGGGCGTGGGTGTGGAGGAAATGAACACAGTCATTTACAAACACATTGACCATATTCCAAAATCATCAGTAAACATTTTTTCAGGTTAAGGAAGAAAGAGTTCAGTCTGGAGGAGATTTATACGAACAAGAACTACAATTCCCCCTCAACCAACAGGTAATGGTAACCTTTAAAATGAATAATGCAAATCTCGCTGAATCTCCAGTCTTCTACCATGTTTTGTTTTTCACCCCACAGGAGTCTTGAAACAATATTTGAGGAGCCACGGGAGAAGAATGGAGCGCTACTCCTGATTGGACAGCAGAAAAGACGGAGGGTTCTCCTTTTTCCTGACTTCACTCAGCCCCGGAAAAGGAAGAGACTGCAAGGTGGGTTGGGAAATGTATTGAGAGCATGATAAAGTGACGGTAGTCTCCTTATTTGTGTCCCTCCTTCGTGTTATTTTGTATTTTATTTCTAACTACGCAGTTGTATTCATTATTGCTACATAGAGGTAGCACTTCTCTTTTCATCATCTTGTTCTTCACACTTCTTTTTTCAAAATGTTTGTCGACTTCAGGGGCGGGACTTCCTGTTACCATGGTCCCCAGGAAGCGGAAAGCATCTCTCCGTCAGTGCAATGGCAGCGTCCCTCATGGGGACGAGTCAGACGTGGATGTGATGCTGGTGGAGCGACTCAGTTCTCTCGAAGACTTTCTGATACAACGAGGCTTGGATGTGTGATCTGTGACATCACATCCTGTCAGCAAACCAAAGGCCAAATGAACACATGGGTTTTTTTTGCAGTGTGTTTGCTGTTTTATTTTTTACAGTGTTAGATGTGAAACGTGAACCAGGTGGATAGAAATATAAATGTACATTTTCTTTGTATTGCTGATCTGATCTGCTCGGAGGAAAAGCCCATAACGGGCAGCTTATATTTTCAAGAGGTTTGTTAACATCAATACTCTATTGTAGTACTGAATGAGTACTACGGCAGTATTGTGTGAGTACTGGAGATCTAAAATATTTGGACCTTTTTTAAAATGTAATATATTTCAGCTGGCAAAATGTCTACGTTCGGGTCAATACAATTTGTGTCTGCAGTTAGGTTTGTTGTTGATTATTTGTGGACATGAGATTAAAGTATGTATATTTACATTCAGATTGTCTGTGATATCATCATTGGTGTTGAGAATTTGTTAATGACTGGTTATCAGCTGGTCGAGTTTATGCTGGCCTCACAGCCAGATGGTACTGGGTTCAAATCGTGTCTGCGTCGGGGTTCTCCTGTTTCCGCCCACCTCCAAAAACATGCAATTTAGGGGAATCGATTACTCCAAATTGTCCGTAGTGTATGAGTGCGTGCGTCGGTGTGTGCACGGGGGTGGGGGAATAGTTGGTAGTAATGTTGAAAAGTTCAAAATGCCCCGGCTTCAAATCCCACTACGGGAATGGGATAGAGAGGGGGTAGCAGGGTAGGCCCAGGGCACGCCTGGGCAGAGTGAAGTGGACCGGTCCAGTTCACTCCGCCCAGGCAAGGCCCCAGGCCTACCCTGCTACCCCCACTCTACCCCACTCCCACAGCGAGACTCGAACCCAGGGCCTCCGACACGGTGGTTGGTAGCAATACCAACCACCCCACAGTGCGGGGTAGGAAACCCGAGGCGTTAACAAAGTCATACTTGTCAGATAATGAGGTGCCGTTTCAGACCACAGCGTGTTGCACTGGAGCTGTGCTTTTTCCTTATGCGACGTCGTACTGCATTCTCGGTGGTGCAGTGGGTAGCACGCTTGACTCCCGGCCGGAAGGTCCTGGGTTCGAAACCAAGGGGTGCAACATGTGTTGTTGTTTTTTTTTACAAGAATTTGAGGTTTGTTGTTTGGTCCTCGGCAGCTGTGTTGGATCAGTCGTTCTTCGCCTCTGCACTTTGTGACGATGCTGGAGAGACACTGATTTTGGGTGTGAGAGTTATTATTGCGTGTGGATTTTGGTTCATGGGTTAATGTGGCTTCCAGTGTGTGTGTCTCTAGTTCAGCTTTTCCCAACCGGTGTGCCGCGAGAGATCGTCAGGTGTGCCGTGAGAAATTTTCCAAAAAAATACATATATATTTTTTATTTTTATTTTTTATAATATCACGTAATTAACATTGTCGGGTGTCCGCGCTGTAATAAAGTGTGTGTGCCGCCCGTAGATCGCTCTTCAGACTTTGAAGTGAACGACAAGAGCTGGTTTCCGTCATTGTGAGCCAAAAAAAGTCTGTTAAAGTCTAACGTGATTGGTCGAGATGTGTGTGTGGGCGTGTGCGTGTCCACAACGAGCAGGGGGTGGGGGGTGTTTACGCACACGCAGCGCAGCGAGCGGACGAAACGAAAGGGAGGCAGGGAGAGAGAGAACTTTAGACCAGAGACAAACGACGCGCTAGAAAGGGCGAGGAAAAAAATGTAGAAATCTGGACACATTTTAATGCGGTTGACACAAAGGCAAAATAAAATAAAGTAAGATCGTATCTTGAGGAGCCGCTTATCCAAAGAAGTGCAGACCCACTGAGCTGGTGGGAGTCCAGGTGTTCAGTCTACCCACGTCTTACACACGGAGATTGAGACTGTATCGTGGCAACATCTGTCCCCTCAGAGAGAATCTTCTCCAGAACAGGACAGATGATAACAGAAAGGAGAAACAGGATCAGCCCCTCCAAGCTGAGCCACTTGGTTTCCTTTGATGCCAATCTTCAGTAAAACAGTAGAACTGTTACCTGATGCTGCTTTATCTTTTGCACTTTTTAATTTATGTTTTCTTGTTGTGTTGTTTGAGATGTTGGGTGTTTAAGTCCGGAAGTGGGATCCACCTTAGTCGACAGCAGTTACCGCTCAAACTGGCCTGGGCCATCTCCATTCACAAGAGCCAGGTGAATTCCACCACAGCTCAGAGAAGACTGAGGCAAATGCAGTGATTGCTGCACACAGGGAAAATATTTAGTACCGGTATATTCTCTACTTTAATAGTTTTGGCTCTCGCAAATGAGTGTTTGTTATCCTGATCTGTAATAATTGCTGTGTGTGTGCGTTTTTCCTCCTATGTTTTAGGGGATGACTCTCGACCGTGTGGAAATCTCTCTGGCGCGTGTGTTTGAGAGCGGCCAGGCTTACGTGGCCTTGTCTCGAGCTCGAAGTTTGCAGGGTCTAAGGGTGATGGACTTCCAGCCGACTGTGGTCAAGGCAGATCCAGATGTTCTCTTATTTTATAAGAAACTGAGGAAGGAGAGGCTCCTCATGCAGGCAAGGGATTTACTCACTAAATGATGTATAATCTGTTCTTGTAATAAAACTTCTGTCTGCAGGCCTCCATGGATGAGTTTTTAAATTACAACAAAGAAAACTCTTACTGAGAAGGTGCCTTCCTACACATCTTCTGTAATTATGCACCATGTGCATGACTGATTTATTTTTAATCTTCCTGGTTTTTTTGCCCTTTCATAACTGGATCCAGACACCTTTAATGCCTACTTCAGTTTTTTTCTTTTAGTACCAAGAGTCACAATGTCACTGTCAGCTATTTCTTTAATTTGTCGATTGTATTCAAATAAATTTTAACTTCTATAATTTTTAAGGAGTCCTGCCATTATAGTAACCACCATACACCAAAATGATGCCAGATGTTTTACCATCCCTACTGTACAGAACAAGCATGTGCAGTTCTTGTGTGGCGAGCACCGTTGCATGTAACATCCAAATCTGACACCAGGTCTCTCAAATAAATCCTGAGTGCAAAAAAAAAATAACCTTCTGGCACTGAGTAAAATCCAATAAATGAAAACTCAAGCAAACTGGAAACCAAATATATTTTATTTTTTTGAGAGTATAGTGAGCCTGAGTGCTGTCATTTTTTGCATATACTGAACAGTGTGAGAAATATCCCAAAGCTTTTCTTCGCAACACACAGCACAAACAGCAACTCCTGTTTCGTAGGCTGCTTCTGACTGTCGATGCAAATTCCCTGCTTACAGAACCCATGACGATTTACAGGCAGGCATTTTATTTCACCTGGTGGAACAGCTTGTGTGCTACCTACAAAGTCAAAGGAGAACACTGTCAGCATCTTCAGATGGCATTTAGGTAGTGTTTTTTTTTTTTTTTTCCATACATGATTTGGGCACTGAAAAGGAACTTAAATGTGTTTCAGCCTTTTTCTCGCCACTCTGTCACTAATGCACACTTACACAATGATCCCGTGCATGGAGGAAGTCAAAGAGTTCTTCTGTACATTCCTCAGTAGTGTTTGATCTGGAACCAACCCGGGCGTCGCAGCTCTCCAGACGCTCCTTCGTGTGCACACAATGTTCGGTCTGCTCGCATTTTGCTCGTATCGTTTCTAGTGGGTCCTGAGAAGGACAGAAGTCCAATGTAGGAAATCATTATTATGAATGCGGCATCAAAAACCATTAAAATAATCATGTCAGACATTTGTTTGGCACAGCAACACAACAGCTTGAAAGAACTTGTAATATTAACTAATCAGAAGTAAAAGGTCATCAAATTCACACTCGATAGACTAATACAATGAATAAAAATAGGGAACACAATGGAGAGTACTTTTTACAGTGACAAACATACCACCATCTCTTCTTCCTCTTCTTCCTCCTCCTCCTGCTCTCCCTCTTCCTCCTCAGCACGGGGATCTCCCTCCTTGTCAATTGTCAATAAAAATTGACAATTGATTAGTTTGATCCATATAACAACTGGAACAAGATGGTGGTTTAAAGCTAAACTTTGCTGATCTTCCTTTGGACAGTTTCTGGTTATCTGTTGCCAAGGAGTTCCCCGTTCTAGCCAACAAAGCTATTCTGACATTGCTCCCATTTTCAACCACATATCTGTGTGAGCTGAGCTTCTCAAGCTCGACGGCGATAAAAACTACAAGCAGAGAGAGACTGAGAGCTGATGAGGAAGAGCTTTGTGTGTGTCTTCATTTTGTGTTCATCGAAACAGCCCCAGGTTTCCCACTAAGTATAAATACATAAAAAAAAACCTATATTATTAATTATATGTATTATAATAAAGGTCATCTAATCTAATATGTACTGTTAGAGTGTAATTTTGTGTCATTTTGGTTGGGGGTGTGCCGCAGGATTTTGTAAATGTAAAAAATGTGCCGCGGCTCAAAAAAGGTTGGGAAACACTGCGCTAGACTAACACTTTTATTTTGAAACTTTCAGCGGAAGTTCCATCATTGTGATTGTGACTTCCGCTATTTAACGCCGGGCATTAGTGACGTCAGAGGTGTGTCTTGCACCGGACCGCACGGCCAGGTTTGGCATTTTCTAGCGTCGACAGCGCTTAAAATGAGGTAAGAGGAGTTAAAGGAGACCAAACGAATCCGAAGGCTTTGAAAAGGTAAAATGAATTTCCCGATTTATGACATTTTAACCGATTCACGCGCAATATAATATGCTAACGGTAGCTAGGCGCAGCTAGCTCGAGCAGCTTTTGTATTTTCTCCAAATCCCTTTTTTCTGTTTTGTTCTCACCCCGATCCTAAATGCCGCTCGTTTTCTGTGAGTGTCCCTTTGTTTCATGTCACATAAAAAAGACCGATGTGAGAAAGTAATAAGGCCAAAAAAAAAAGGAACTCCTGTTCGTCAAATGACGATAAATTAACTTGTAGGAATGTTTATGGGATTCTGAGCCGCGAGAGAAATCAGACACCCTCAGGTGAGCTCTTTTGTTGAGCTGCACCCAGGTGTGGCTGGGGGGGGTAATGAGATGCAGTTTAGCATCTAACCGGAAGTGCAATTACGAGACAAATATTCAGGTTAAAAAGATTTTACACTTGTTACGTGCACAGATTTGGTGTTTGGAAGATTCTACAATAATAATATACGGTGTCTTAATCCTCCTTTTCTGTTCAGAGATGGTTTCTCCAGAAATGGCTTCTTTAACTCCTCTTTAAGCGTGCGTGTGTGTGTGTGCGCGTGCGTGGAGCAAATGGCACAAACTACTTTCAGGTGACTTCAACCTTCCCCGGCTGGAGGCCCAGAACTCTTTTTGTTGTTGTTTTTGTCATTAGATGTTATTCTGTCTCTCTCACAGTCCTCAAAAATGCTGAGTCGACCTCTGACCCTGAAGGACAGCGATGGCAGGCGGCAGGGCTTGGGGGCGGCGACGGCGACGCCGCATCCAGCTCGGCCTTCGGCTGACGATGAGGCCGATGGCGGCGCGTCTGAAACGGGTTCGTTTTGATGGATGGGAAGTCCGTTTGAGAACTTCTGTTTCCACGCAGACCAGCTGAGCGAGGGAACTCGCTGCCTTTTTGTTGTCCTTCAGGAGTTGTGTCTCCGCCTGTGTCTCCTTGGAGCGTCTCCTCCGCAGCTTCCTCTCCATCTCGCTCTATTGTCTCCTCTCCTCATGAGTCACCCTCTGCTCCCTCTCTCCTCTTTCACACTGCAGTCTTAACTTCTCCCGCTCATTCCCCCTCTCCCAGCCCTCCACCACCCCCATGCTGCGGTTCTCAGCAGTTGCCATGGAGACGATATTTGAGTCGGCGAGGGGCGTAACTTGTTTGAGTCCCCTGAGGCCATTGAAGGACTGGACAGCCCCGCCTGGCCTGAACAACCACTGGTTGGTTGGCTCTAATATTAACCCTTATTAATATTCATGAGTATTAGTACATCATAATATTGCACTTAGAGCATTAACTATAACTTTCCTTTCTCCTTGCAGCTATGTGCGTACACCTACACCCAGGTGAGTACAAATATACCCTATTTTAATGTCTTATTTCTTTGTGCGTCATTTTTAATTGGTGTGCGGTTCGTGCATTTTAAGTAGTTTATATCTCTAACGGCCCAGCTTCTCCCGCCCGGCGACTTCAGAAGCAGCGGTCCAATCACAGCTCCCGTTGCCTACGCCTCCCCCGGCGACGGTCTCTTCCGTCGCCGTCATCTTCAGCCAATGGACTATCTGCTCTGCTTTCCACGAGCCAATCGACAGCAGGCCCAGAGTTTCTCAGCACAAATGGAGAGGTGGATATTTTTTTTGTTGTTTCCTATTCTTTATTGTCAAGTCATTTTTACTCGTAGTTTCCACTGATTGGATCTCTGTGTCCATTTTATGTCAGCGAGCCAAACGCGTCTCACAGATTCGAATCCGGCGGGCATCACCGCGTGAAACGTTGCTCACGCCAATGGGACTGCCAAAGGTCGAAAGGTAGGTCGCGTGGGTGTGGAGGAAATGAACACAGTCATTTACAAACACATTGACCATATTCCAAAATCATCAGTAAACATTTTTTCAGGTTAAAGAAGAAAGAGTTCAGTCTGGAGGAGATTTATACGAACAAGAACTACAATTCCCCCTCAACCAACAGGTAATGGTAACCTTTAAAATGAATAATGCAAATCTCGCTGAATCTCCAGTCTTCTACCATGTTTTGTTTTTCACCCCACAGGAGTCTTGAAACAATATTTGAGGAGCCACGGGAGAAGAATGGAGCGCTACTCCTGATTGGACAGCAGTAAAGACGGAGGGTTCTCCTTTTTCCTGACTTCCCTCAGCCCCGGAAAAGGAAGAGACTGCAAGGTGGGTTGGGAAATGTATTGAGAGCGTGATAAAGCGACGGTAGTCTCCTTATTTGTGTCCCTCCTTCGTGTTATTTTGTATTTTATTTCTAACTACGCAGTTGTATTCATTATTGCTACATAGAGGTAGCACTTCTCTTTTCATCGTCTTGTTCTTCACACTTCTTTTTTCAAAATGTTTGTCGACTTCAGGGGCGGGACTTCCTGTTACCATGGTCCCCAGGAAGCGGAAAGCATCTCTCCGTCAGTGCAATGGCAGCGTCCCTCATGGGGACGAGTCAGACGTGGATGTGATGCTGGTGGAGCGACTCAGTTCTCTCGAAGACTTTCTGATACAACGAGGCTTGGATATGTGATCTGTGACATCACATCCTGTCAGCAAACCAAAGGCCAAATGAACACATGGGTTTTTTTTGCAGTGTGTTTGCTGTTTTATTTTTTACAGTGTTAGATGTGAAACGTGAACCAGGTGGATAGAAATATAAATGTACATTTTCTTTGTATTGCTGATCTGATCTGCTCGGAAGAAAAGCCCATAACGGGCAGCTTATATTT
The DNA here is from genome assembly GCF_040956055.1 of Brachionichthys hirsutus. Taxonomy (NCBI): domain Eukaryota; kingdom Metazoa; phylum Chordata; class Actinopteri; order Lophiiformes; family Brachionichthyidae; genus Brachionichthys; species Brachionichthys hirsutus. Next base: position 12,068 of record NW_027181032.1, read on the forward strand.
TCAAGAGGTTTGTTAACATCAATACTGTATTAGTACTGGGGCAGTACTGAATGAGTGCTACGGCAGTATTGTGTGAGTACTGGAGATCTAAAATATTTGGACCTTTTTAAAATGTAATATATTTCAGCTGGCAAAATGTCTACATTCGGATCAATACAATTTGTGTCTGCAGTTAGGTTTGTTGTTGATTATTTGTGGACATGAGATTAAAGTATGTATATTTACATTCAGATTGTCTGTGATATCATCATTGGTGTTGAGAATTTGTTAATGGCTGGTTATCAGCTGGTTGAGTTTATGCTGGCCTCACAGCCAGATGGTACTGGGTTCAAACCGTGTCTGCGTCGGGCTTCTCCTGTTTCCGCCCACCTCCAAAAACATGCAATTTAGGGGAATCGATTACTCCGAATTGTCCGTAGTGTATGAGTGCGTGCGTCGGTGTGTGCACGGGGGTGGGGGTAATGTTGGTAGTAATGTCGAAAAGTTCAAAGAGCCCCGGCTTCAGATCCCACTGCGGGAACGGGATAGGGAGGGGGTAGCAGGGTAGGCCCAGGGCCGCCTGGGCGGGGTGAAGTGGACCGGTCCAGTTCACCCCGCCCAGGCAAGGCCCCAGGCCTACCCTGCTACCCCCACTCTACCCCACTCCCACAGCGGGACTCGAACCCAGGGCCTCCGACACGGTGGTTGGTAGCAATACCAACCACCCCCCAGTGCGGGGTAGGAAACCCGAGGCGTTAACAAAGTCATACTTGTCGGATAATGAGGTGCCGTTTCAGACCACAGCGTGTTGCACTGGAGCTGTGCTTTTTCCTCATGCAACGTCGTACTGCATTCTCGGTGGTGCAGTGGGTAGCACGCTTGACTCCCAGCCAGAAGGTCCTGGGCTCGAAACCGAGGGGTGCAGCATGTGGTTTTTTTTTTTTTTACAAGAATTTGAGGTTTGTTGTTTGGTCCTCGGCAGCTGTGTTGGATCAGTCGTTCTTCGCCTCTGCACTTTGTGACGATGCTGGAGAGACACTGATTTTGGGTGTGAGAGTTATTATTGCGTGTGGATTTTGGTTCATGGGTTAATGTGGCTTCCAGTGTGTGTGTCTCTAGTTCAGCTTTTCCCAACCGGTGTGCCGCGAGAAAATTTCCAAAAAAATACATATATATTTTTTATAATATCACGTAATTAACATTGTCGGGTGTCCGCGCTGTAATAAAGTGGGTGTGCCGCCCGTAGATCGCTCTTCAGACTTTGAAGTGAACGACAAGAGCTGGTTTCCGTCATTGTGAGCCAAAAAAAAAGTCTGTTAAAGTCTAACGTGATTGGTCGAGATGTGTGTGTGGGCGTGTGCGTGTCCACAACAAGCAGGGGGTGTTTACGCACACGCAGCACAGCGAGCGGACGAAACGAAAGGGAGGCAGGGGGAGAGAGAACTTTAGACCAGAGACAAACGACGCGCTAGAAAGGGCGAGGAAAAAAATGTAGAAATCTGGACACATGTTAATGCGGTTGACACAAAGGCAAAATAAAATAAAGTAAGATCGTATCTTGAGGAGCCGCTTATCCAAAGAAGTGCAGACCCACTGAGCTGGTGGGAGTCCAGGTGTTCAGTCTACCCACGTCTTACACACGGAGATTGAGACTGTATCGTGGCAACATCTGTCCCCTCAGAGAGAATCTTCTCCAGAACAGGACAGATGATAACAGAAAGGAGAAACAGGATCAGCCCCTCCAAGCTGAGCCACTTGGTTTCCTTTGATGCCAATCTTCAGTAAAACAGTAGAACTGTTACCTGATGCTGCTTTATCTTTTGCACTTTTTAATTTATGTTTTCTTGTTGTGTTGTTTGAGATGTTGGGTGTTTAAGTCCGGAAGTGGGATCCACCTTAGTCGACAGCAGTTACCGCTCAAACTGGCCTGGGCCATCTCCATTCACAAGAGCCAGGTGAATTCCACCACAGCTCAGAGAAGACTGAGGCAAATGCAGTGATTGCTGCACACAGGGAAAATATTTAGTACCGGTATATTCTCTACTTTAATAGTTTCGGCTCTCGCAAATGAGTGTTTGTTATCCTGATCTGTAATAATTGCTGTGTGTGTGCGTTTTTCCCTCCTATGTTTTAGGGGATGACCCTCGACTGTGTGGAAATCTCTCTGGCGCGTGTGTTTGAGAGTGGCCAGGCTTACGTGGCCTTGTCTCGAGCTCGAAGTTTGCAGGGTCTAAGGGTGATGGACTTCCAGCCGACTGTGGTCAAGGCAGATCCAGATGTTCTCTTATTTTATAAGAAACTGAGGAAGGAGAGGCTCCCCATGCAGGCAAGTGATTTACTCACTAAATTATGTATAATCTGTTCTTGTAATAAAACTTCTGTCTGCAGGCCTCCATGGATGAGTTTTTAAATTACAACAAAGAAAACTCTTACTGAGAAGGTGCCTTCCTACACATCATCTGTAATTATGCACCATGTGCATGACTGATTTATTTTTAATCTTCCTGGTTTTTTTACCCTTTCATAACTGGATCCAGACACCTTTAATGCCTACTTCAGTTTTTTTCTTTTAGTACCAAGAGTCACAATGTCACTGTCAGCTATTTCTTTAATTTGTCGATTGTATTCAAATAAATTTTAACTTCTATAATTTTTAACGAGTCCTGTCATTATAGTAACCACCACACACCAAAATGAGGCCAGATGGTTTACCATCCCTACTGTACAAAACAAGCATGTGCAGTTCTTGTGTGGCGAGCACCGTTGCATGTAACATCCAAATCTGACACCAGGTCTCTCAAATAAATCCTGAGTGCAAAAAAAAAATAACCTTCTGGCACTGAGTAAAATCCAATAAATGAAAACTCAAGCAAACTGGAAACCAAATATATTTTATTTTTTTGAGAGTATAGTGAACCTGAGTGCTGTCATTTTTTGCATATACTGACCGGTGTGAGAAATATCCCAAAGCTTTTCTTCGCACAACTTGCTAACACACGGCACAAACAGCAACTCCTGTTTCGTAGGCTGCTTCTGACTGTCGATGCAAATTCCCTGCTTACAGAACCCATGACGATTTACAGGCAGGCATTTTATTTCACCTGGTGGAACAGCTTGTGTGCTACCTATAAAGTCAAAGGAGAACACTGTCAGCATCTTCAGATGGCATTTAGGTAGTGTTTTTTTTTTCTTTTTTCATACATGATTTAGGCACTGAAAAGGAACTTAAATGTGTTTCAGCCTTTTTCTCGCCACTCTGTCACTAATGCACACTTACACAATGATCCCGTGCATGGAGGAAGTCAAAGAGTTCTTCTTTACATTCCTCAGTAGTGTTTGATCTGGAACCAACCCGGGCGTCGCAGCTCTCCAGACGCTCCTTCGTGTGCACACAATGTTCGGTCTGCTCGCATTTTGCTCGTATCGTTTCTAGTGGGTCCTGAGAAGGACAGAAGTCCAATGTAGGAAATCATTATTATGAATGATCAAAACAGCCCCAGGTTTCCCACTAAGTATAAATACATTTAAAAAACTATATTATTAATTATATGTATTATAATAAAGGTCATCTAATCTAATATGTACTGTTGGAGTGTAATTTTGTGTCATTTTGGTTGGGGGTGTGCCGCAGGATTTTGTAAATGTAAAAAATGTGCCGCGGCTCAAAAAATGTTGGGAAACACTGCGCTAGACTAACACTTTTATTTTGAAACTTTCAGCGGAAGTTCCATCATTGTGATTGTGACTTCCGCTATTTAACGCCGGGCATTAGTGACGTCAGAAGTGTGTCTTGCGCCGGACCGCACGGCCAGGTTTGGCATTTTCTAGCGTCGAAAGCGCTTAAAATGAGATAAGAGGAGTTAAAGGAGACCAAACGAATCCGAAGGCTTTGAAAAGGTAAAATGAATTTCCCGGTTTATGACATTTTAACCGATTCACGCGCAATATAATATGCTAACGGTAGCTAGGCGCAGCTAGCTCGAGCAGCTTTTGTATTTTCTCCAAATCCCTTTTTTCTGTTTTGTTCTCACCCCGATCCTAAATGCCGCTCGTTTTCTGGGAGTGTCCCTTTGTTTCATGTCGCATAAAAAAGACCGATGTGAGAAAGTAATAAGGCCAAAAAAAAAAGGAACTCCTGTTCGTCAAATGACGATAAATTAACTTGTAGGAATGTTTATGGGATTCTGAGCCGCGAGAGAAATCAGACACCCTCAGGTGAGCTCTTTTGTTGAGCTGCACCCAGGTGTGGCTGGGGGGGGGGGGGTAATGAGATGCAGTTTAGCATCTAACCGGAAGTGCAATTACGAGACAAATATTCAGGTTAAAAAGATTTTACACTTGTTACGTACACAGATTTGGTGTTTGGAAGATTCTACAATAATAATATACGGTGTCTTAATCCTCCTCCTCTGTTCAGAGATGGTTTCTCCAGAAATGGCTTCTTTAACTCCTCTTTAAGCGTGCGTGTGTGTGTGTGCGTGTGTGTGTGCGCGTGCGTGGAGCAAATGGCACAAACGACTTTCAGGTGACTTCAACCTTCCCCGGCTGGAGGCCCAGAACTCTTTTTGTTGTTGTTTTTGTCATTAGATGTTATTCTGTCTCTCTCACAGTCCTCAAAAATGCTGAGTCGACCTCTGACCCCGAAGGACAGCGATGGCAGGCGGCAGGGCTTGGGGGCGGCGACGGCGACGCCGCATCCAGCTCGGCCTTCGGCTGACGATGAGGCCGATGGCGGCGCGTCTGAAACGGGTTCGTTTTGATGGATGGGAAGTCCGTTTGAGAACTTCTGTTTCCACGCAGACCAGCTGAGCGAGGGAACTCGCTGCCTTTTTGTTGTCCTTCAGGAGTTGTGTCTCCGCCTGTGTCTCCTTGGAGCGTCTCCTCCGCAGCTTCCTCTCCATCTCGCTCTATTGTCTCCTCTCCTCATGAGTCACCCTCTGCTCCCTCTCTCCTCTTTCACACTGCAGTCTTAACTTCTCCCGCTCATTCCCCCTCTCCCAGCCCTCCACCACCCCCATGGTGCGGTTCTCAGCAGTTGCCATGGAGACGATATTTGAGTCGGCGAGGGGCGTAACTTGTTTGAGTCCCCTGAGGCCATTGAAGGACTGGACAGCCCCGCCTGGCCTGAACAACGACCACTGGTTGGTTGGCTCTAATATTAACCCTTATTAATATTCATGAGTATTAGTACATCATAATATTGCACTTAGAGCATTAACTATAACTTTCCTTTCTCCTTGCAGCTATGTGCGTACGCCTACACCCAGGTGAATACAAATATACCCTATTTTAATGTCTTATTTCTTTGTGCGTCATTTTTAATTGGTGTGCGGTTCGTGCATTTTAAGTAATTTATATCTCTAACGGCCCAGCTTCTCCCACCCGGCGACTTCAGAAGCAGCGGTCCAATCACAGCTCCCGTTGCCTACGCCTCCCCCGGCGACGGTCTCTTCCGTCGCCGTCATCTTCAGCCAATGGACTATCTGCTCTGCTTTCCACGAGCCAATCGACAGCAGGCCCAGAGTTTCTCAGCACAAATGGAGAGGTGGATATTTTTTTTGTTGTTTCCTATTTTTTATTGTCAAGTCATTTTTACTCATAGTTTCCACTGATTGGATCTCTGTGTCCATTTTATGTCAGCGAGCCAAACGCGTCTCACAGATTCGAATCCGGCGGGCATCACCGCGTGAAACATTGCTCACGCCAATGGGCGTGGGTGTGGAGGAAATGAACAGTCATTTACAAACACATTGACCATATTCCAAAATCATCAGTAAACATTTTTTCAGGTTAAGGAAGAAAGAGTTCAGTCTGGAGGAGATTTATACGAACAAAAACTACAATTCCCCCTCAACCAACAGGTAATGGTAACCTTTAAAATGAATAATGCAAATCTCGCTGAATCTCCAGTCTTCTACCATGTTTTGTTTTTCACCCCACAGGAGTCTTGAAACAATATTTGAGGAGCCACGGGAGAAGAATGGAGCGCTACTCCTGATTGGACAGCAGAAAAGACGGAGGGTTCTCCTTTTTCCTGACTTCACTCAGCCCCGGAAAAGGAAGAGACTGCAAGGTGGGTTGGGAAATGTATTGAGAGCATGATAAAGTGACGGTAGTCTCCTTATTTGTGTCCTTCCTTCGTGTTATTTTGTATTTTATTTCTAACTACGCAGTTGTATTCATTATTGCTACATAGAGGTAGCACTTCTCTTTTCATCATCTTGTTCTTCACACTTCTTTTTTCAAAATGTTTGTCGACTTCAGGGGCGGGACTTCCTGTTACCATGGTCCCCAGGAAGCGGAAAGCATCTCTCCGTCAGTGCAATGGCAGCGTCCCTCATGGGGACGAGTCAGACGTGGATGTGATGCTGGTGGAGCGACTCAGTTCTCTCGAAGACTTTCTGATACAACGAGGCTTGGATGTGTGATCTGTGACATCACATCCTGTCAGCAAACCAAAGGCCAAATGAACACATGGGTTTTTTTTGCAGTGTATTTTCTGTTTTATTTTTTACAGTGTTAGATGTGAAACGTGAACCAGGTGGATAGAAATATAAATGTACATTTTCTTTGTATTGCTGATCTGATCTGCTCGGAAGAAAAGCCCGTAACGGGCAGCTTATATTTTCAAGAGGTTTGTTAACATCAATACTCTATTGTAGTACTCTATTAGTACTGAATGAGTACTACGGCAGTATTGTGTGAGTACTGGAGATCTAAAATATTTGGACCTTTTTTAAAATGTAATATATTTCAGCTGGCAAAATGTCTATATTTGGATCAATACAATTTGTGTCTGCAGTTAGGTTTGTTGTTGATTATTTGTGGACATGAGATTAAAGTATGTATATTTACATTCAGATTGTCTGTGATATCATCATTGGTGTTGAGAATTTGTTAATGACTGGTTATCAGCTGGTCGAGTTTATGCTGGCCTCACAGCCAGATGGTACT